>NC_142649.1:189430151-189733181 GCF_055504915.1 Nelumbo nucifera
CGAGAACCATACCAATGAGCACTAGTATGTGTTTGGGAAATTAGCCCGAATAAGCACTTTTTTCAGGAAATGAGCATGCTTTATATAAACTCAAAAATTGGCTTTTTTTTTTCAAGCACTTTTTGACAAAATGCTTATTGGATTTTTGGTTCGTCTTGTTGGCCTGTCACGTAATTTTCAAAATATCTATACTACCCTCAATTGAAATAAGTGATATTTTTTTTTCGGTAAACATTTATAAACACTTATTATTAGTAATAATTTATCCAATAAACACTCCCAAAGGAGGGCAAATTTATCTCTTGCGTAGGATCCATCGACCACCGATGCTTAGACCCCGACTTGCTAAACATTATGCATGTGGAGTGGAGGGCCAAAGCCGTTTTATACGTGGGCCTGAAGGAAATACCCATAAGGATAACTTCTATCATAGGAGGGGTTATCGTGTGAAGACGAACACAAGTAGCCAGTAGGTGGATCAAGGGAGCCAATCATGCATGGTGACGGTGGGCCCATGGCCCCTCTAAAATTATTTTTCTTTTGCTGGATGACATGTCTGGAAAAATGCATTACCTCTCTCTCTCTCTCTCTCTCTCTGGGGTCTCCACCATGAAGGACATTAAAAAACAGCAAGTGGGTGTGTGAAGGTCACATGAAAGGAAATCATTTCGCTTTTGTTGTTCCACTGCACTTGAACTTCTATTCTAGAATGAAGAACCAAACCCATTTCTAATTTTATTGCTATTCTAGCAATGCATCGGATTTAGATGATATGAAGTGGCTAAATTGCAATGAGTAAACGAAATAGAATCACTTCCTTAATTCCTTCTAGGTGTGTTTTTGGCTAAGCAATTTCCTTAATTCTGCCTTCTAGGGTGTGTTTGACAAACGCCCCCTAAGAACCCATCTCAGACAAGATCTGACCCTTATAAAGTGAAGTCAATTTCATCTAATTTAATAAAGCAAGAAACACGACAACTAGGTGGATAAAGTCATAGACTTTTTTTTTTGTTGTTATAGAACGTGGAATGGCATATATAGCTTGTTTTGTGTGCTTAGGAAGTAAGAACAAAGGACAAGAAACAAAGACTTGGTCCAAATTTTACTATTGTAGATTAGATTGCTCATTCCGATAAGCAGAGGCTATATATACTACTAACACGATTAACCCTTCCAAATTGTGTGAATACATCATAGTTATAGATGAAGATGGGGACATTTCAACATGAGAGGTCAGAACCTTTCTAAAGAAGCTGCAGCCTTCCAGCATGGATGTGCCGACCATTACAGCGAACCCCCCCTCGTCCATTTCTGTTTGTTGCTTCTTGCTCCCAATTGGTTCCACTTCCTTCCCCGTCCCCCCCATCAAAAGTTTACTACGTACCATGTGAGAGCATTTGAGTCAATCCTGATAGAGTGAAGAACATGCCAACCAACTGTAGTTGTGGGGTCTAAACCTTCAAATTCAAGGATCCTGATCCATCGATCTCTTGTTCAATCGTTTGGTGTGGATTCATGGTCAAAGACCCACCTGTATGATTTTTACTACCAGTTAAGATGTTACCCTCATTAATTCTCTTCTACTCGCCTCAACAAAATAAAGCCTTCTCCAGTTCTCCCAACCATCTTCATTAATCTAGAGCAGATTACAGATCTCTCTCTCTCTCTAGGCAAAACAAACAAGTCCCACCATCATCTGGACTGTTCATAGAATGCCCCATAGAAAGACAGAGAGAGGGAGGGGGGGAGGTCTTACTCCTTTCTCCTTTTTCCCTTCGCCAACAAATAGCAAGCTAGTAGCAACCCAGAAAGAAACCATAAACCAGGAAAGGTGATTGGAAGAAAACAACAAAACTTTTAAAAGAAGGAAAAGGAGAACTGTGGGAGAAGAGAAAATCAGAAAAGAAAAGAAAGATGTATTCGCCTTGCATTAGAGATGGCTCACAATCCTGCAGCCGAGGTTGCTGCCCAGTCCCTTTTCTAGGCCTGCCTGAGCCCCCTAAGCCCAATTTGAAACCCTCCAACACCGTTGCCGCTTCCCGATACAACTTCGCCACCGTCACCACTTCCTCTCTTTTCCCCAACATCCAATTCACCAATCATGAGTCTCTCCCTTCCTCGTCAGATTCTTTCTCTCACTTCAACAAGGCCTACCCTGATTTCTCCCAGACCCATCTGGCTGACCGCGTCAGAGCCCAGGAATACTACCACCTCTCCATCTCTAATCGCGTATGTCTTGATTATATCGGTCTTGGCCTCTTCTCCTACTCCCAGCAACAAGCTCAGTACTCCTCAGCAGCTACTATTGCCTCTTCTTCTTCTTCTCCACCGCCACCGCCTCCGCCTCCGCCTCCCCATAATTCCCAATTCCCTTTCTTCGACATCTCCTACAAGTCAACGAGTCTGATTTCTGAGATAGCGTATGGAGGCAAAGGATCTGTACTGGAATCCAGCATACGGAAAAGAATTATGGGTTTCCTTAATATCTCCGAATCAGACTATTCCATGGTTTTTACAGCCAACAGGACCTCCGCTTTTAAGCTTCTGGCAGATTCTTACCCTTTCCAATCTAATCCCAGACTTCTGACAGTTTACGATTATGAAAGTGAGGCCGTGGATACAATGATCGATAGCTCCCAGAAACGAGGAGCCCGAGTCATGTCAGCTGAGTTTTCTTGGCCAGGCCTCAGAGTTCACTCTGCGAAATTGACTAAGATGGTTGCGAGTAAGAGGAAAAAGAAGAGAGGACTGTTCGTCTTCCCGCTTCAGTCTTGCATGACCGGAACCCGATACCCGTATCTATGGATGAACCTTGCACAGGAGAATGGATGGCATGTCTTGCTTGATATCTGTGCTTTAGGACCAAAAGACATGGACACTTTGGGCCTCTCGCTCTTTCGGCCAGACTTCCTTATCTGCTCTTTCTTCAAGATCTTCGGGGAGAACCCAGCTGGCTTTGCGTGCCTCTTTGTTAAGAGATCGAGTGCTTCACTCCTGAAGGACTCAACCGCGGCCACAGGTATTGGAATCGTGAGCCTTGTTCCGGCAAAAAGACTGTCTCAACTCACCAGTGATTACTCTGGCACTGAAATGGATACCCAACAGAGTTCTAAATTCTGGGTGCAAGAAGACGATTCAAGTTCAATTGTCACAAACTCATTCTCAGGTCCTATATCTGCTCAGCAAGGTAACGAAGAGGACAATACCTCTTTGAGCTCAAGCCAGAGAAGGCAAATTGAAGTAGTCGATCATGGTAAGACCTTGGAGTTAAGTGAAAAAGAAGCCAAGCACAAGGAACCGTTATCAAATGAAACCGTGGAATCAGGGAATCCCACAGAGTGTCTGGAACCAGGGAGTACAGAAACCAGTACCAGAGAAATGGATAGGAGCGTAGAGATTGAATGCAAAGGCTTGGATCACGCAGATTCAATAGGCTTGATACACATAAGCACCAGAGCAAGGTACTTGATCAATTGGCTAGTGAATGCATTGATGAAGCTCAAGCATCCTCATTCAGAGGATGATCTTCCCCTGATCAGAATCTATGGACCAAAGATAAAGTTTGACCGTGGGCCGGCACTGGCATTCAATGTGTTTGATTGGAAGGGAGAAAAGGTTGACCCTGTACTTGTACAGAAGCTTGCCGACCGAAGCAATATTTCTGTAGGATATGGTTTCTTGCACAACATTTGGTTCTCGGACAAGTATGAAGAAGAGAAGGAGAAAGTCTTGGAGACAAGAACTCATGGCGCATCAGGAGGAGCAGGAAACAAGAGAAAAGAGAAAAGTGATTTGGGGATTACTGTGGTCACCGCTGCATTCAGCTTCCTTGCCAATTTTGAGGACACTTACAGACTTTGGGTTTTTGTTGCCCAATTCCTGGATGCAGACTTTGTGGAGAAGGAGAGATGGAGATACATGGCTCTTAACCAGAAGACTATTGAAATTTAAACTACACCAATTCATTTATTCTTTCAAATTGTGAGGTTCTGTACTGAACAGTCTCTGGAGTTAATTGAATTGAAATGGTCAAAGCGAAGGTACCCAAACAGTAACAGAGATGGCAGCAGATCTCACTTTTGTCCTAAAATTTGTTATTTGCGTTTCCATTTGTACATGATGTTTCATGTTCTTCTCAATTAAAATGTTGCAAACAAATCGACTGGGCAATCAAAATCCTCTTACTCTTTGGCTGTAAAATTCGTGCATGAAAATGGATAACAAAAGATCAGATTAGACCATCAATTTCTAAAACGCTATGTTTTCCCACAAGGTCTAAGGAATTAAGTTGGGTTTAATGTTCATCAGGTGTGTGCAATTTTTTTGGGTGAGTAAATAAACATCAATATTAACTATTTACCAAGTTAATACATTTTTAACCTTCTGATCCATTCGATGAGCAACCAGATTACAGTCCCTTTTAACATTTACAAATGAAGCTTTTCCAGAGCAAGAGGAAGTCAGCCTGATTTTTGTCCTAAGAATCGCAAAATAACCAAGAAATAGCAGAACCTGAGCCATTAAGAGCAGAGACAGATAATGAAGAGTCAGATTCTATCTTCATACATGAAGTCCATGCCTTGTCTAGAGCTTAACTAAATAACTTAACAGAATAGTCATCATCCTGCAGACAACAAACTTCATTCCAAATGGTAAAATATCTTCCTAATCATGCATTTGGCAGGTTTCCTCTACTAAACACAATCCCATTCCTAGCCTGCAAAATATAATAACAAGAAATATCCAGCCACATTGTTATTTTATCAATACCGCAAGTAAAAATGTTTTCATATCCCAGAGAAACTGCAAAAAATTCATTGACCATCCTGCAATTTAAACCTCTTTTTCATCTACTCTGATTTTCTTAATCCAGAAACTTTTCGGCATGAAGATCTTGGTATCAATTCTATAATAATTTAAAAAAAAAAATCAGAAGTTTGAATTCCAGAAAATTTTAGAACACCATATTATGCTTATCTTTTCCTTTTTCTTAGCTTGCCAGAAATGATCCTGCAATCTTGTGGGTTAAATTGCAGTTTGTCAACCAAGAAAACATGGGCTTGAACCCACAATATGGTATTCTGCTTCAACAATTGATTGTGAGACTAGTTTTCCCTAATTTCTTGTTTTAAGGAACCTATTAATAAGGATCACTAAGCCAATAGGCATATGCCTTTCTTCATTTCTTATTCATTTTACTGTGTCCATGAACATTGGAGATCTGAATTTTGATATGTCTTGCAATTTGATTGACCACATACTTCAGGAGTTCTACTCCTTGATCTGACAGAGCTTTAGATAGAATAGTCAGTAATGGGTTGCTCTATCACCATTCTCAATAGGCTATTTTTTTCCTGTTTACAAAGGAGGAATTGGTATAATGTGCACTCCCTGACATGTTTCAAGGGACACACTGAAATATTTTTTTTGGTTTTAACTCTTAGGCATGAAAATTATAATTTGTTCTTGGGTCCTTGTATAGTCATGGAGGAACTGCTATCATCATCTGACCTCTTCATAGACGTGATAGAATGCTCCACCAGACATCCTTTCCAAATCTCACAACCTAGAAAGAGAGAGAGGTCTTACCTTTTTATTGCGCCAACAACTAGCCCCCCATAAACCATAAACCAGGAGAGTTGATTGGAAGAAATCAACAAAACTTTTAGGCTCCATTTGTTTGCAGTGGAATTTCATTTGCACTACTAAGATTGCATGGAAGTGCAAATGAGAAGACTGCAATTTTGGTTTACTTTTGCTTTGTGTTGTACTTTGCTTTTCTTCAGGTTTTGTTTTATTTTATCTTCCAAACAAAACAAAACCTGAAACAAAAGTAAACCAAAATTTGAACTTGATTTACTTATACTCCTATACTTTTGTACCAATAAATACGAAATTGCACTACAAACACATGAAACCTTTAAAGAAAGAAAAGGAGAATTATGGCTTCTAGGAGGAGAGACATTGATCCTGTTATCTAAGGTTACATTTGGTTTGATAGAAAACAAGAGAAATAGAAAGTTGAGGGAAAGGATATCCTCCTTGAATCTTTTCCTGACTTTGCAACAGCCTCAGGGACAGATATCAATCACACATTGTATCAAAACAGGAGTCAAACATATGGTCTGCAACGACAGTCTCAGAGACGTATCAAACTGATAAATTGATAATCCCACTTTTTACCTACATGCTTCAATCTGATAATCTGAGATTGAAAATCTTAACTACAGAGATCTTGATGCTAAACTGCATGTAGATTGCAACAGGCTCATCATTGAGTAGGATTTTACATTCCTTGAATGCTATCTACCATGAAAGGTCCAAATGAAGGGTACTGCATTTTTCTCCTTGGATACAGTATACACTCTACAGTTGACTGATTAGCTCCCAATCGCAATCATTTACAAGTCCTAGGACCCCAGGATCCTGCACAAACCGCAGCATGACAAAAACAACAAATCAAACGTGTACCAAAACATTTACGTAGGAAATTTGAAAGTTGGTTGCAACCTACACAGATTCTCTCTTCATGAATATTTCAGGCTTCACCTTGATCAAATTGGTAAAATCCGAAGGACAGTTTCATTGTTAAGTGAGAAGAATATGAATATGCGTATAGGTATATTAGTCTGGCCAAATAGGAGTAAAGAAAAAGGAAAAGAAATTAAAACAAAAAAACATGAAAAAGGTTTAGATAAACATGAAGTCAACCACCACAGTAAAATTGTAAAACCGACCCACTTCATGAATCTGTTCCGAATTAATTTGAGAAAAAACCCAAAAGCAAAATTTTATAGTGGTTTGTGGTGGGAGTGTAGGGTACAGACCCGATCTATATTCAACTTATGGATCCGAATCGAATACGAAGAGCTATGTATTTTGAGGGTTTTCTCTTTTGTATACTTAGTCTCTGTCTTGTGAGAGAAGTGTGAGACTTGTGAGATCAAATCAGCCTCCCACAGGATTGCCCCCCACAATGTCCCACAGCACATCCCCGCTGTGTATTGGGAACATCTCCAAATGATAATATCAGAAATGATGATGTTATCATCTGGAGATGTTCCCAATACACGGCGGGGATGTGCTATGGGACATTGTGGGGAGCTGATTTGAACTCGAGACTTTTGGGTGTATTTGGGGTTTAGGGTTTTCTTTTTTTTTTTTTTTTTGTGAGTGAGGTTGTGAGTGCACAGCTCTGTATTCCTCTCCATTACAGATTACATAGTGGATTTCTGTTCCTCCTTTGCCCATGGACGTAAGCTATAAGCCAAACCACATAAATCTGTGTGTCCTCTTTGCTTGCTTATCTTTATCTGCTTTTCTTCGCTTTTGGGTGCCATTCAAATCTGCATTTCTGGGTTTTGCGCAACAAGTATGAATATGTATGTGCACCAACCAACTTCACACTCTCATTCAGTCTTCTTTTGCTTTCGTGTCAATACAATATCTTCATAACAACTCGCCTATCTCAAAAATATGAAAGAGCACCTGGGTTATTCCCCTTTCAACTCTCAAGCTCTTCAGTCTTAAGAGAAAAAGAAAAATGATGAATGAATCAGAAGAGGTAATCATTGAAAAGAAAGTTCACCTAATAGTAACTGCATAAATTAGAAGCAGAAAATCTTTATGCAGGTAATATATCTGACAAATTTATTCACTTTCTTTCTTTGTCTGAATTAGTTTAAAAATCATTGAACTAATTACATAAAATACAAGATAAAGATCGTAAAGATACAGAGACTGGAAACACCTGCCTGATATTAAAGCAAGGGTATTTCTATGTAGTAAATTCATATGATTACTACTTGGTATTTTTTCTTATCATTCCCATCAACTATGGTTTCCTGTCATACTGGATCAGTTAGTATATTGTGCACATAATACTTGTTAAATTCTATAACCTGTTTAGTATGTTCAATTTGGTGCTTCAACTTCCAAGTGGATATTGACTTATTAATCTTCTTCTCCACTGCAAACTTGGGCAACCAGTACATTCAATTGTATATGCAAGCTGAAACTTGGCAGTTAGCCTCTTTTGTTCACATTTTTGTGGCAACATTGGATTTTGCTTGCTTCTCACAATAATCAGTTCCCAAACAGAATCATTTGTAGAAAAATTGAGAAGAAACTAATACAAGCTGCACTTTATTTGACAAATTGAGCTAGTTATCTATGAGCTAGATGGATGTGAAGAAAAGAAAAGACATGGAATCTTTTGAGTTAATTTAAGGCTGAACTTTTTTGACATTCTGAATCAATTCCATATGTTAGATCTATTTGGGAATCCGATTTGGAGGGTCTGTTCTAGTGTGTACCTTTTTCTCTTTCAGTTGGATTGAGAGAGAGAGAGAAGAAGAAGAAGAAGAAGAAGAACTTGTTTAACAGGACCCATCATTCTTTGCAAATATTTCTAGTCTTAATAGAAAACCGAAGATTGAGACATTTCGGATGGGCCTATAAGAAGCAAGAGGAATAGCATCAGTATCTCTTTGTTTCCCTAACAATAAAATATCATTATGTTCTTAGCATGCCAAAATCTTAGGAAATTGTCAAGATTGTAACTACGTAAAGCAATCAAGGTTAACAGAAGATCACATATCTTTATCAACTATACCACATGATGAATATTTAGAGGATCTAGCCCCCATTCCAATTAAACAAGTGGGTATAGCATAAATCAAACTGTATCCCTTTAATTTATGCATTTTTCTAATAGCTTCTTAAGCAGTTCAGTTAGAAGTTTGTCTCAGCCAGGCCAAGCTGGATGAGAATTAGGGGTGAGCATTATTCGGTTAAAACCAAAAAAATCGAACCGAAAATTTTGATTTCAGTTTTTTCGGTTTTATTATTTTGGTTCGGCTTTTTCGATTTTATAAAATTTCTGTTTTGGTTTCGGTTTTCAGTTTTAAAAATTCGGTTAACCGAAAAAACCGAATTAGCCGAACTTTATTATCTATAATATATATATTAACATATAATACATATATAATATGTATAAAATATATTATATTGTATTATATTATGTATTAAAATATATAATTTATTATATACATTGTATAATATATATTTTTTTAATATATAATATATATTATATATTAAAATATATATAATATTGAAATTCGATTTTAACCAAAATAACCGAAAACCGAACCGAAAATTTTTGTTTCGGTTATTTCAATTTCGGTTCAGTTTTTCATTTAAAATCTCAGTTTATTCGGTTCGATTTTTAACCGAATAAACCGTTTGGTCCAGAAAATGGGCCCTCAAGAAATTAAACACACTCTTGTCACACGGTCACGATTCAACTACTAGACTCAATGATAAAGAAACAGTAGAACATATCTGACTATCATTAGACTTAGGCTTCCTTCATTTTTACGTAGGTTACTTATCTAGATAAATGCACTTATCCAGACAAGTGTTTTTACCTAATAATTGAATTTATGTATGTTTTTTGTTGTCTATTTTTTCTCTATTACCATTTTTACATTTATATCTTTTTTAAAGCCTGTTTAATGGGAATTTTTGTCTCATTGGTTTTAACATCTACCCCCTCCCTTTTTTTTGACCCAAATAGTATTTTTCCTCATACAACCCATAATCAGGGGTGAATAATCAGTTTATTTGATTAAAAGCCGAACTGAATAAACCCAAATTTTTAAGACCTAATTGATGGAGTTATCTTTAGTAAAAGGGTAAAACCTTCCCCAAGTTTGGTAGGTGACCTACATTTTTGAACTCTCAATTACCTACCTACCAAACCTTCCCCAGGCTTGGTAGTGCCCACCCGCACTCTACTCTTTTGGACCCTAAAACTATTTTCTTATGGTGAAGTTATTTATGTTTGGTCTAATAAATGAATCAATATGTCTCAACTTCCACTGTGAACCATTAATGTTGATGGAGGTTAAAGTGTCAATTTGTGCTGGTACTTGGTACTACTATACGATTTGATACGAATAAACTTGAAGAAAGCCATCAATGATTTCGGCATCCATTAAATGATGTCTTTTGAGAAGTACAAAAGACAATGTCTTTTTTATCACACCAATGGAGTTCTAATATTTCTTATTTCTACGGATTCTCTATTTCCTTCGGATTTTCCCTTGTTTACACTTGTATTCAGTCGAATTCTCTTATGGAGTTTGTTCAAGTACATTTTGAAGCTTTGTGTTTGGGAGCTTTCTGGTAAACTACAACTTAGATCTCACTTTCTAGTTTCTAACTCCCATGGCTTTATTAACATTATTCTATTGGTGTTGTTGAGTGGAGATGTGTTTGAGAAGAACTAAAATTGAATTACAGTTGCTATGAACAACCACCATTCACCTCTTTCCTGGTAATGGAAAAACAGGGGAAAAAAGGGAGAAAAAAAAAAGGAAAACAAGAGAAAAGAGAAAAAGAAAGAGAAAGAGGGAAGAAGGTAGATATCATCGAACTGAACTCTGACTTGATGGTTCCTATTGTTTCATGTTCTTGTGATTCATTGGCGGAGAAAAGAACATGTCAGTGATAGCAAAGAAGGGTTCGGATGGTTCGAGATGGTAAAGAAGGAGAAAGAGAATAAAATTGGGTTTTCGAATACTTTTTAGTCATTTTGCAAAGGCTTAATCGCCCCTAATTATTAGACAAGCCAGCTGGACTGTCATCTTAGTAGAATTAGATATGATTCAGTCAAAAAAAGGGTTTCTAGCGTACAAGGGCAACTTTTTGTCCTTAATATCAATAAAAAATAATATTTTTATATAATAACTAAAATATGATAGTTTTTTTATTGGAAAAATATCAAGAAAGGGTAATGTTGTTCATCTTCCTTCTCCACTTCTGTTTGGTGGTAGGTTAAGGTCGCCGGTGACAATTATGACCGGAGTTCTCAGGAGAAACCATGTTAGTAAAATCATAGGTGGCACATTGGAATATCTTCTTGCTTCTTTAGTTAAAGTGACGTCAACAAGCTCAGGATCCTAGTGAACCTCAAACCAGAACTCTCTCTCTCTCTCTATAAAACTTATTTCTGTAACTATAATGGTTCCAGCTGCTTTAGTGAAGACTGCAATGGAGCAAAACGAATTCATTTATAGGTCCAGTGATCATGCTTCTATTGCCCAACTCACCCAAGTTCGTCTTCGCCTTCCTCGATGCATCTTAACACGGTGCCACCAACACAACAGCAAATCCCTTCTACACCTTGCCGAAGATCACCAAACAAGCCAAAGACTCAAATGCGGCCGCCGGTTTACTTTATGAGATGGTGGCGTAGGATCGAAAGGAAATCAGTGATCAGAGATCTAGTATACGGACACGAGAGGTAGACCTAGGATACTTTGTCTTTTCTAAGATTATTAGGTTGGTTGAAACAAATAACCAATCAATGTAGTTACATAGTATCGCTCCTTCACTTCCTTATCAAAAACCAACAACAGCAAAGGACAGTAGTCTTTGAGAAGTGAGAACTCAGAAGCAAAGCTCTACGGCCATGGCGGACGAAACAACAGAGACCTGAAACTACGCCAGGCTGGTCATACTGGAGCTCACCAACATGATCAGTGTCCCAATGTCCCTCAACGCCATCGTCCACCTCAAGGTCCCCGACGCCACCTAGCAAGGTGGTTCCAACGTCCCTCTCTCCGCCTCTGAGATACTAGCATGTGTCCTCCCAACCGGCAATCCCGAAAACCTCTAGTGTATCCTCCAAATGCTCACCAACTACGATGTCTTCTCGGAGCACATCGCTGACGACTCCTCAGAGTGCAAGTACTCCCTGATGGAGATTGGAAAGACCCTGGTCACCGACAGGGAGGGTCTATCCTACGCTGCATACGTTCTGCAACACCAATAGGATGCACTGATGAAGGTGTGGCCCATCCTGTACGAGGCGGTGGTGGACCTAAAAGAAGAGCCATTCATTAAGGCGAACAGTGAGGCAACGTACTCATACTACGGAGACAAGTCGGAGATAAACGAGCTAATGCAGAAGGCCATGTCTGGGGTATTTGTGTTGTTCATGAAGGCAATATTGGAGGGCTACAATGGGTTCAAAGGGGTGGAGCGCCTGGTGGATGTGAGCGGAAGCGTCTGAGATTGCCTGTAGATGATACTAAGAAGCATCCCCATGTCCTAAAAGGAATCAATTTCCATTTGCCAAGAGGTGGTGGCAAAAGCCCCAAATATTCGTGGTGTGAGCAATATAATATGGGTTTCTTGTAGATAAGGGCAATTTTCTGAGACATAAGCATTTATGGTTATAACTTGACTGGAATCTTATGATCCATTCGCATGAATACAGAGGAGGAAGACGAACAACAGTGCCCTTTTTTTATATTTTTCTGAAAAAACTACCCTATTTTAATTATTATATAAAAATATTATTTTTTATTGAAATTAAGGGCAAAAAGTTTCCCTTACCTGCAAAACTCTTAAAAAACCACTAAAGTTTCTCTATCCAGTTCGAGCTCTTACCTACCTTCACTCCTTTACATCCTTCCACTCTTCTTCTTCCTGATTAAGGCTTTGGGTAAGAATCGGTATGTGTGAAACTGTGAATGGCATCAGTGCCCACCATTTAACTCGGTCCCCCTACCAGTGCTAGATGTCCTACCCATTGAATGCCCATGAGCATTCGATGTGCGATAGTGTATGACAGAAAAGAAGAGAAATAGAAAACAATCTGTAATTAAGAAAAAATTTCTTCAGAATTTAAAAGATTTCACACAGTTTTCTTCATAATTTAAAAGATTTCTTCAGAAAACAATCTGTAATTATAGAAAACTGTGTTTTCTTAATTAAGAAAACTTAGCTGGGATCAATCCATTTGCTGATCAGGGGTTAAAGGCTCGGCAAGAAGTTTTTTTTCAGAAATCAGTCTGTAATTTCTTAATTAAGAAAACTTAGCTGGGATCAATCCATTTACCGATCAGGGGTTAAAGGCTCGGCAAGAAGATTCTCCAGAATTTAAAAAAAAAAAACCTTTACCAAGAAATATTAACGTGCAATATGATTTTCTGCAGATGTTTTACGCGTTTTCAATCAAACACAATTCATTGTATGCAAGACTCAGAAATCATCATTATGCTGCGAAGGTTATTTAATACACCAAAGAGTTAAAGCAGCAGACCTCAGAGATTCCCAAGCTCAAACTATTTCCTTCCAAGGGGGATGAGATCACTATATTCCTGGGTGATTTTTCCGATACCAGGAAATTAATTCTGAAAGCATCGTCACAGGCCTCCCAACGTCGCCATTTCTGCTCGGATGGTCTTCAAGCGGAGGGAGCAGACACCATTTCTGGTCCGGTATGCTGGGTTGATCTGGTCTGTCACGTCACCAGATCCCCCTGGAAGCAGAGTCACAGACCTTGACAATCTCAAAGCAAAGGTTGAGATTGTTTTTTCTCTTTGTTACTTGGTATGCTTTGAAAAGCAAGAAAGTCGTCCCCAGGGAACCAGTGTACAGTGTGATTGTGTGAAGTCACTGACGCATCGCCCACTGAAACCCCATATGTATGGGTGACAATCGTTTCTTTCAAATCCAAAGCCGTTCACCGCGAGAATTGGGTAGGAAAAAGAGATAAGCTTTAAGGCGCCGTTCGTTTTTCGTTAAGTTATTTATCCATGTATAATACAGTTACCTTATCATTTTTGTATTGGCAGGTGGGAAACTTATTTACCACGTAGGAAACCACTCAGGAAAATAAATTTTTCTTGATTCCTACAAAAATCTGAAAAAAAAAATATAGGATTTTTGGTCAATGGGAAACCAACTTTCTCCCCTCTTAAAATCTGAAAAAAGAACACCCCCTAAGAGTGAATCTTTGATGCTTTGACGTCTATTTCCTCATTTTTCTCAACAATGAAGTCCGACATTTTGTTAAGAAAGAAACGGTCAGCCATCCCTCTTTTTCTCTTCCTGCACTGCTCGCCCAACGACTTCTGTTCTTTTGTATTCCTCAACCAAAATTAAAGAAGGCAAAGCAATTGTAGTGATTGCTCAATTCTTTGTCTCTACCGAATTCTCCCGTGTTCTGTAGCGGTTTCGGGTTTTAACGTGATGGAAAAAGTGAGCCATTTTTTTTATCGTATTTAACATTGAAAATGAAAGGTAGGTTTTCGGTGAGTATAGAAAAAAGATGAGGGTTTAGGCCCTGCTTCATGATTAAGTGGTTGTTAAAAGAAGTATTTATTGTACAAGTATTTCTTAGAATTAATTATTTTAACAACCACTTAAGGTTGTTTGATAACCCACTTTCTAAATCACTTATGATGTTTTTAAGCACTATTGGGACGGGGATGTTTGGTAAGCTACTGTTTCCATAAGTGCTTATATTGACACAAATGACAATATTAGCCCTCACTTTACTGATACATATATACAATGCTTTTCACATGTTATATTATACATTTTAACTGAGAGTCCACGTGGACCCTACTTCGTAACAACTGAGAGACCACGTGGGCCCATACGCAAATCACCATATGGACCCAATTAATAATAATAATAATAATAATAATTAGACCTGTTCATGGGCCGGGTGGCCTGATCCTCGGACGGGCTTGAACATGCTTATAGGCCTGCGGGCTTAAAGTCGGGCCAAAAAGCCCGGCCCGCAATAAATTCGAGTCGGGCTCAGGTTTTGTCAAAATAGCCCCGCTCAAGCTCGGCCCGGCCCGACCTAATATTAAACTTAAAATTAGTTATGTGATTATGTCCATTTGAATAAATTTTTTGATTTAAGAATGTAAAATTGTGTTTTAAAATATAAAAGAAAGGGAAAAATACCATCTTGTAGGCCCATTGATCATTTAAATAGAAAAAAAAATACTATCTGAATTTTTAATTCTAATTTGAATAGGGAAAATTGTTTTTTTTTCCAATTAGGTCGGGCTTCGGGCTCGGGCCCAAGTTATAGGCCCGTTGGTCGGGCCGGGCTCGGGCTCGGGCCTAGTATATTTTCATTAGTGACAAGTGAAAGCCCGGCCCGAGCCCGGCCCATGAACAGGTCTAATAATAATAATAAGTATTACAATAGAACCAAACTTGAAGGATTGGGGTACCACGTGGACCCCACTTATGAAGTTGATCAAGAAACTTGAGGGATTGGAGTACCACAGGAACCCAAAAAAATGTAGAGAAATTTGAGAACATTTACAAGTATTACAATAGAACCAAACAAAGACAAGTAGGTGGCCAAGGTGATAAAACATACAAGTTTGTTGGTGAACTCGAAGCTTTATTTAATCAGAACAACAAGAATCCTAGTTCTGAAACTATGTCATTGGATGTTACTAGAATCCAAAGCCTAGAACCTGTACAGAATCTAAGACAAAATATCAGCTCGGATACCAACCTAGTTGATTTCCTATCTAACTTTAGTGGCGTATTAGAGAAGATGGTGGGGTGTTTTAGGGCTTTTCAGCATCCCAATTTAAGTTGCAAGCTCCACAAGGGTGTTAGTGAAAGCCTTGTTAACTGGATTTTCTCACGTGCTTTGGTCTTTGAGGGAAGGTTGCATACCAGCAACCAAATCTGGGTTTCGATTCCTGTGGCAGAGTAATCAGTCCCAGATTTTTCTACTAGAGTAAGAAGTTATGGGGTTTGAGAACATGGTTGATTCGATCTCAGATTTCAACATCATTGTTTGTATAAAAAATAAATCAAATATTGTAAAAAAAATACAAAAAACAAGATAAAACAGGGGAGTTTCAAGTTAAAAAAAAAACAAGAAGAAAAAACTTGGAGGGGAGGAGTTTGGCGAACTAACCACTTGTTGCCGGTGGCTGGATGGTGAGACTGTCGTTATTAGAATATGGGAGTTCAAGTGTAGATCTGCGAAGAACATGGGAGTTTATGTTTAAAAAAACAAAAAAAATGATTAAATGAGAAGAATAACTTCATAAAATAGAAGATAGTGGCCAAACGACAGGTCCACTGGCCACTTTTCCTCACCGCTGATCATTGTCGATGGACCTGTAACTAGGTGTGCCGCTACCTAGTAGAGATGTTCGAATGAGAGGAGATGGAGGTATAACCCTCACGCGGAGGTATTTGAAGTATTACAAGAAAATATTAGGGACTGGTTCGTCCCTTTTTGTTTGGAGAAGTATTTTTCAAGAAGTGCTGAAAAAAAAAGCCAACTTTTAAAGAAGTACTTCTTTAAAAAAAATACTTCTTCCCCACTTTTTTACTAAACACACAAAACCACTTAATGTGTGGTCCCAAATCTTAAAAGAAGTATTTGTTAAAAAAAGTACTTCTTATAAGTATTCTCAAATAGGGGCTTAGTAAGCATTAAATTGCAAGGTGTGAGCTTCTTTAAAAAGGTAATTTGGATATTTAAAAATTTTAAACAATCATATTAAAATCTTTTTTTAAAGGGTAAAATACAAAAGCCTCGCCTGAAGTTTTTGACAATCATAAAAACCTCCCCTATAGTTTCATTTTAGCAAAAACATCCCCTCTATTTTTGAAAAATTCAATAAATACCTTCCTTTCGTCAATGACCAAGACAGAAAACGTTAAAGAGATGATCATTTTTTCAAAATACCTATTTTACCCTTTTACAAATTAATGTGCATATGTTTTTACTAAAATAGCCCTATCTCAGCAACTCCATAATCCGCTCGAACACAGTTCATCTTCTTCCTCATAATGCACATCGGCAAAATGGCGGTGCACTCCCCCTCTAGACACATCACATCTTCCGAAACCCAAACCATCGAATTCACACTAGAGATCCAGTACACCATCTCGCTCTGCAACACCAGATCGATGGTGGGCACGGACGAACCAGTCTGTATCACTCTCCATCCAAAAAAGCGAAGGTGCCCATGTCCGTATCACTCTCATTGACACCATAACAACTCTTAACAAGATTTTCTCGCTTAAGACAATCAAGATCGAACAAGGTGTTAAATATATAAATAGTCCAAATTGCCTATATTCAAGTCTAATTGTTCAAGCCAAAGTGCCCATCTATATCATAATCACAACCTTTGACACGCTTACAACTTCACAACAATATGGTTAAACTCTGAACCATCCAAGATTACGACAACAATGGATATTTAATGGACATTTGACATTGATTAGTGATGTTGAAACTTAAAACCCAATTGTTCAATCCCAAGGTTCAAAATATCGATACGGCTGATACACTGGTAAGAGCGTATTGGGCATTTCGATACTTGTTTTTTTACTTTTTCTTTATTTTTTTTAAACTGGTTCAGGGGAGCCGGTCTAGGACCCCTCCATCCCCTGAATCGGTCAGACCCCTGATACACCCACTGTAGGAGCGTATCGGAAGGGTCCCGGAACGATATGTATCGGTCGATACGGGCTGTCGTTTTCTGTCTTGATCAATTGCATTAACATCTCAATCGAAGCCATCGTTGGTCTAGAAATGGAGGATTCCACTGGAACCGTCGACACCGACCAGCTTCGGGAACGTGCAATTGACAACAAAGACGTGTATACTCTTTCATATCCCCAATCAGGATAAATCTTGTGACCATCGGTGAACAATGATTGGTTACCGGAATCTGGAACCCACTTGCATTGATACTAGGGCTTACCTTAGACATGGAGAGGCTTGGAGGCAAGACCAACAACAGCAAAAGTGTTGAGGCCACCCATGTGAGTACTCATCTGGATGAAGGCGTAAGCAGCAATGCTGTATGGGTTGAAACTTGCTTGACGATGCCGCCATAGAGGATCTGATCCTGTTCAAGGGACGGTGGCGATGAAACAAGCGGAGGGAAAGTGGGTGGTGGGGCCTTAGGGCTATTTTAGTAAAAATAGATGCACATTAATTTGTAAAAGGGTATAATAGGTATTTTGAAAAAAATGATTATTGATCTCTTAACGTTTTCAGTCTTGGTCATTAACGGAAGGGAGGTATTTGTTCAACTTTTCAAAAACAGAGAGGAGGTTTTTACTAAAATAAAATTATAGGGGAATTTTTTATAATTGTCAGAAACTTCAAGGGAGGTTTTTGTATGTCTTTGTCTAATGAAAAGTATAGAGATGTCTTTGTAATTGACCCATAGTATAGAGATGTCTTTCTAATTTACATATTCTAGACCAAGCAAGTAATACAGTTTGTTAGTCAAGTTGGACTGTTTAGAGTCGTTGAGTTAGGAAGTTGTAACCTACAAATACGAGTCTATTGATGAATGCATTAGATGAGCTTTTTGCCAATACTCTTGTACCATTTTTAGAAATAATGCAATTGGACAACATCCCACAGCACATCCCAGCCATGTATTGGAACATCTTCTGATGATGTCTTATCACATTTTATACTATCACCGAGAGATGTTCTGGATATACAGCTGGGATGTGCTATGAGACATTGTGAGGCACCCCCTTATGGGGGGCTGATGTGAATTCTATTGGACTTTTTTAGACTCCGGTGACTCCCCATCCCAAAAGACTTTTGCCTTTCAATGTCTTCTTTTTCATATTTTTTTTCTTTATACACTACCCTTCCAATCAAACAAAAAAAATATCAAAATTGACAAAATCAAATCTATTGCAAAACTTTGCAAAAATTATATAGATGAGATCCTCTTTTGTGAGAGTTCACATCTGCGCCCCACAAGGCACAACACATCCCCACCATGTATTGGTAACACCTCCCGATGATGACATCATACATCATCGGGAGATGTTCCCAATACATGGCAGGGATGTGTTGTGGGATATTGTGGGGCACAGATTTGAACTCCTTTTGTGAAAGATAAACTGTCTAAAATGGGGATTAAACAAACATATCTATTTATTCTATTCCAGAAAAACCAGAAGAAATGTATCTTCCCACATACAACACACATCCCATTTGTTTCCTTTATTCTTTGAATGAGAAAGATATCTCTTTTAAACCCCAATAGGCAAACCAAAGCTTCATGCATGCCGATACATGGGCAATTATTTTATTATATGAATTCCATTCCATGAATAAAAAAATAGTCCACTCCAACAGGCTTGAGAGTAGAGGAGATCATGGATCAGACCAGGCTAAAGGACCCGTTCGATCTATCTTTTGGTCTCAATTGTAAGTCTGATTCTCCTAAAACCTATAATTTTTTCAAAACATATTGACTTGGTCAAAAACTGTTTGATGTAGGCAGTTGAATTATTCACCTATTCGACCTGGCCACCAAGTCACAAGTTACACACCAAAACTTCCAAAAACCATAACTTTGTGCTTGTTGTTTGATTGAGATGATCGTTATTTCAATTTGGGGTAGCTTCTCAAGGTCTATGCATCCCAAGGAGCTGAAGGCACCTTGCCCCACTATGTTTGCCAAAAAACAAAACACTTTTTTGGTTTCAAAACCCAATATTTAAGCATTTTTAATTATGAAAAATAGATTAAAACTGAAATAAAAAATATAAATTAAAAATAAAATAATACATATATACATACACTATATGTAAAATATAATTATACATTATTTTATTGATAAAATACATATTTATACAAATATACATACATATATGTGTCACACAATCCGACTCATTTAACTCAAACAGTCAAATCAGCGACCTGGAGGCAAAAATAGATTGGCCTCTAAGCCAATTTTTAAAACACTAGGGCTATAGCCTGGTCCCAGGCCCAGACATCAAGCCTAATATGTAAGCCCAGCCTAGGTTTGTACAATATTAGGCTGCGCTAAGCTTTGGGTCTATTTCTGTTGGGCAAGTTACACTATAGTAGCAGAAATGAATGTAAAACCAATCCCAGGACAACAAGAACCTTTCCCCCAAATTCGTGTGTCAAATTGGGTTTACCAACAACAATTATAACAAATAAACAATTCAGCCAAGTAACAAAAAAACAGATAACAATCACCACACAATAGCACACCAGAATTTTTACGTGAAAAACCCCAAAATCAGGGAAAAACCACGGGACCTATGGTCCGTAAAAGTATCCCACTAATTCAGAAATTAATGGGTATAATAGTCTTCTCTAGTTGCAACTAGAGGCTTACAAACATAAAGGAAATAATCATTGGCTCACAAGAACAACATTAACATCACCAAATGCAAGGTGGATACAACACAAACATAAGTTTAGATCTCACCAAGTTGCTGTAAGTCTGAATTGAGAAGTAGAAGAAAGAAGAAGAATCACCAAATCTGAAATAGAGTGGGATTCTTAACTCCAACACTTAATATCATCAAGAACGGGCTTTAAAGGCACATCCAAACTTGATCTTGAATGTAACAAGAGCCAACTTTTCCCTCTTCTTCACAAAACTCAAAAGACCAAAAAAACCCTTTTTTTATTTTGTTCTGAGTTTTTTTTTCTTATTCTCTGTTCAGTGGTTACTAATTTGACGCCAAGAAAAAAAACTGAAATGTGGTAACCTTTCTACCAATATTCGGCTCCCTTTTTTTAGGGAGCAAATAAAGGTGGGGTGGGCCCCTCCATATGGGCTGGACCCACACCCAACAATTTCACAGGGATTACGTTGTACAGGGTTTCTTCTACAGCCCATAAATTATAGGGGTTTTATCTATAAATATTTTATATAATAATATTTAGAGACATAATATAATATAATATAATATATTTGAGAAAAGGTAATGTATAATATAATATAAAACACATACACATGTATATATTTAATATATAAATAATATATTGACATTCGGGCTTGAAGTGTTAGGCCCGACCTTGAACACAAAAACCTAAGCCCAAGCTTGAAAAATTTCAAGATGCGTGAAGCTGGGCTGAAAATTATCACCCCAAGTCGCCAAAAAATAAAAGAAAAAAAAAACATGTTTGACTAGGGTTGGGGTGTGTGTGGTGTATATGTGATGCACGGGAATCCCAAAACCTGATATCTAATTATTTTCTACTATTATTTTTCAACAAAGTTTGTGTTATTATTTTCCTTTTATTTTTTCTTTTTTGGTAATAAAAATAATACTTTTATTTTCTTTCAGTAATTTAACTTTGTTATTATTCATCAATAGTATTTGATATTATTTCTCCTAATTTTTTATTTTATTGTTTGTAAATTTTCTATTATTTTTTCATATATTGTTTTTGTGTTATTATTTTTCTATTATTTTAGACAAATAATAACAAAGAAATAAACAGAAATAATTATAGAAAGTTAGCGTTGCTATTTAATAATTATTGTTAATTTTTAATTCATACCTAAGCATGGTCTTACTTCTGAATGATGAGTGCCTACACTACTAACATCGTCAATAATTAACTAAGAGGAAAATAGCAGTAATTTCTCTTTTGTATGATCAAAGAGTACTATAAGATGAATATGATTTAATAAATAAATGATTTCTGATATTTAATATCACAAACAAAATAAACTAAATCATATATAGTTAATATATAGTATTAAAATATTCATATAATAGTGGTATATGGTAAAGGAATTGGAAGATATAAAAAAGCACAATTCGACATTAAATTTTAAAAGTGCAAATAATCAAAGTTCATGACCATTAATGTATGAGTATGAAATTTTCCATCAAACTTATATAAAGAATGTAAAAAATATAAGATAAAACAGAAAGAAAAAAAAGAAAGATAGAAAGGTTTTCTTCTCAACAAAAAGATTTTTTTTATGTCACTCAACAAAAAGACGAACATTAAAGATAAGGGAAAATTCCTGATCATCAGTATGTTGTACTTTGGCTCAAGTGACAATTTGGTCTCTGAACTTTAAAATGCGACAATCCAGTATCCAAACTTTCAAAATGTGACAATCCAGTACCTGTCGTTAATCAATCCGTTAATCAGCCATTAATTGACATTTAAAAAGTAAAAAAATGCCTTTCGAATGCCATCTAATTCTCTTTATCAACCATCCAAACATTGACAAAAAACTGAACAGTCCCAAATCCTAGCCTCTTTTGTTCAAAAAAGTTAGTGACTGTTTAGAAGAATCTAGAATTTGGGACTATTCATTTTATTGTCAATGTTTGGATGGTTGATAAAGAGAATTAGATAGCATTCTTAGGGCATTTTTTACTTTTCAAATGTCACTTAACGGCTGATCAACGGACTGGTTAACGACAGGTATTGGATTGTCACATTTTGTAAGTTCGAGTACTGAATTGTTACATTTTGAAAGTTTGAGTATTGAATTGTCACATTTTAAAATTCGAGGACCAAATTATCACTCGAGCCAAAATACAGGGTACTGATCGGGAATTTTCCCTTAAAGATAATGACCCATATCTTTTGCATGAGATACGCCATCATACAAGCAAAGAAAGGTTCAATTTTCAACAAAAAGATAGCAGCTACACCCTTTATGAAGCCTCCGATTTTAACTTAAACCCCTATTTTGCTTCAATTTGAGAAGTGGAAAAGATTGCAAGAGAATACGATTAAATTAATCAACTATGCCCTCAAACACTTGTTTTTTTTTTCAATCATTAGCCCCATATTAGAAAAACCACAATTGGTGTCTATATAATTTACATAAAAAAGGCGACTGAAAATTAGTTGTGTTAATTCGGACAAAACCAAACTTCCTCAAATTAAAATTCATAGTTTTTAAATGGTCTTTTAAAAGCTTTAACAAATTTTACAAACCCTACAAAAAGAACCCTAATATGAGATGATCTAACCAAAGTAAAATAACTTAAATATAAAAAGGGAAAAACTAACAACCTTGAATAAAAATGATCAACATTTCTATGGGAAATGGTAGATATTCTTTTGGCAAATTACTCAGCATAGAATATGGGCCCATTTCGGGCTGATTTTGAGAAGCTCCAAATGGAGTTTTTCACATCTTTTTCGTTTTATTCTCGCATAGAAAGACATTGGTAGACACACTGAAAGACACGCGGTAGCCAAACTAACTTCAAGCTGTTCAGATCTTCAAGTAAAAGTTCAATGTGTCTTTTGACTGTTAGAATTACCAGAAGATCTTCCCAAAAAAAAAACCTGCCAAACAGCCCCTACATTAACCAATCTTTAATTTACAGGTCCAAACTAGAACAAATAAATGGCTAAGACCCACCTAAATAAAACAAATAAATAAATGCTTGTGTTTCTTCTCAGCTATCAGATTCAATTCTTTGTCTCTTACAGGGAATTTCTCAATGTCAAAATTTTGAGCGATTCCAATGCTTCTTATCACACTTCGACAAAGACGCATTGTTTCAAGTTGCAAATTAATAAAACTTATATTTTGCCATGCATTGTTTCAACTTTCAACTTTCAACTTTCAAGTTCTAATTCATCAGTTGTAAACGAAATGAATCATAAATTCAAGAGAACACCAAAAATCAATATACGGCCTAGGCCTTATACGATGCCACACAGCCCATGGCCAGTGATGTTTTTCCTGGTGAAGTAAGCCCTCGTAAACCACTGAAGAAAACAAATTAAACAACGAGAACAGAGAGACTAGGCTCAACTCACCTGTCACCGAGAGACCAACTAACAGAAAAAGATACAAGAAAAAAAACACCAAAGCCAAACAAACACACAATGCACTACTCGGTTCAGCCATTGTGGTGGCAATGAAGCAAAACCAAATTCAGATCTTACAAAATAAAAACAACATTGAGTGAAAAAAGGATCTATTCCTCCTCCATCTAACTTGGTACATTTGGATCTCTTTTTTTGATGGTGTTGTAAGTTTGTAAAAATGGATCTATTCCGCCTCATGTAAAGCGGTTAGTTCAAGTATAAATAGGGGTTAACCCCCTATGGTTGTAAGTGAGTTTAGAGAGTGGAAGTTTCCAAGTTTAGAGAGGAGTCTTTTGGTGAATAGCCTCCAAACAAGGTCAGTGTATGTAATTTGTATCATACATTGTGTATGCTTGTAACTTGTATGCGTTGCATTAGTAATATGAATAGTTATTTGCTTCCTCTTTATTTGCCTTTCTTGTGTGGGCCCACTTGTTTGTTGTGTTTCTACATTTGGTATCAGAGCTGGTTGACCGAACTCGTCATTATGCGGGACTGACGTTTGAGTAACGAAAATTTAGCTGTTACTCTGCTGGATTAGAGCTGTCCATTGTGAGTAGCGTGACACTATGAAGTTGATTAGTCTAGGACTAAGCTTCTTGGTGAAAGGCAACAGAGAAGAATTTCACCAATCATAATGGCAGGTTTAGCCAGCATATTTGCAGGACTGGAGAAGCTAAACCACTATAACTATGATAGTTAGCGCACGTGCATGGAGTCATATTTACAAGGCAAAGATTTGTTGGATGTAACAATCGAAGGTGAAATAACTGCTCCCATTGACGAGAATGCTAAAAAGAAGTGGAAAATCAAGGCATGTAAGGCTCTTTATGCCATTAAAATTACTGTTGAAAAGGAATTTTTAGAGCATATAACAAAGGCCCAAACTCCAAGTGAAGCTTGGGATATTTTATCTAAATTATTTCCCAAAACAAATGAAGCTCGTCTTCAGATGTTGAAAAATGAGCTTGCATCGACCAGTCAAGGATCAATGACAATAAGCTAGTATTTTGCAAAGGTAAAGAGCCTCTGTGATGAAACCTCTCTGCTAGATAGAGTCTGCAATCAGTGAAACCCGAATGAGACGAATAATTATTCGAGGGTTGAGACTTGAGTATAATGGGTTTATGACAGCTATTAGAGGCTGGTCAACACAACCATCGCTTGTTGAATTAGAAAATATGTTGACCAACCAAGAGACACTAAATAAGTAGATGGCTAGTGTCTCAATCAAAGAAATAAGAGAAGCATTTCTCACTCAGAAGAAAGGGCCAAGCAGAAGAACTAAGCAGTAGAAGCTTGCTAAGTTTTATCAGTAGAAGGAAAGTTATCAACAAAGGAGAGCTTTTCCGCAGTATAAGAGTAATCGACGCAATGTAATATGTTACAACTTTTCCAAGAAGGGCCATTATGCACATGAATGCTGGTACAACAAAAGAAAGCCAGCTGAAGGAAATACAGCAACATTAGCCAGTCAACAAGAAGATAAAGGAAGTGAAGAAGAATGGGAAGCCAAAGCCTCCTATTGTATTATAGAGCCAAATGAGAATGGCTGCTCTGTTGAAGATTATTCAGCGGTATCAGCACCGTCTGTCTTGCCAAATCCTAGAGCAATTGACTATAACTAAGATTGGATCATTGACTCTGGATGCTCAAATCATATGACAGGAGATAAACGGAAGTTTCAATCTATGTTAGAATATAAAGGCAAGCGAGTTGTTGTTACAGCTAATAATACAAAACTTCTAATCACCCATATTGGTCAAGCATTATGCATCCCACGATTCAACAAGGAAGAAGCACAGCTCCAAAATGTCTACCATGTGCCAGGTATGACAAAGAATTTACTATCAATATCTCAATTAACTACATCTAGTAATTATGTAGTGTTTGGTCCAAATGATGTTAAAGTATATGGAGAATACATACACCGGAGGCACCACTTATGGAAGGACAGAAATTAGAGTCTATCTACATAATGTATGTTGAATCAGCTTATGTAGAAAAGACTCGACGTAATGAAATTGCTGATCTTTGCCATGCAAGACTTGGCCACGTTGGATACAATAGGCTTAAAGTAATGATGGCAATGTCAATGTTGAAAGGCCTCCCTCAATTGGAAGTATGGACTGGCACAGTATGTACTGGATGTCAATATGGTAAGGCACGCCAATTACCATATACTGAATCAAAGTTTCGAGCTAAACAACCTTTGGAGTTCATTCACCCTGATGTTTTTGGACAAGTGAAGCAAGAATCAAACACTGGGATGCAGTATATGATAACATTTATTGATGATTTCTCAAGGTACATATGGGTGTACTTAAAAGAAAATCTGAAGCATTTTCAAAGTTTATAGAATTTAAAGAGAAGGTCAAAAAAGAAGTTGGGCATAAAATAAAGTGCCTCCGCACTGAGAATAGAGGAGAATACATATCAAAAGAATTCTCAGATTATCTCAGGAAACATGGGATACGATGACCGTTTACATGTCCAAATACTCTACAACAGAATGGAGTAGCTGAGAGAAAGAATCGACATTTAGTTGAAATATGCAAAAGCATGTTGCATAGTAAAAATGTACTAGGACGATTTTAGGTAGAAAGCATGAAGACTGTAGCACATGTTATCAATCAACTACTGAAAGCATCACTTGGCTTTCTCTCACTATATGAGAAGTTATGGAATCGTTGACCCACTGTAAGTTACTACCGCGTATTTGGTTGTGTATGTTACATATTTGTGCCAAACCATCTACGCATCAAATTCGATAAGAAAGCTATCCGGTGTATATTCCTCAGTTATGATAATGAAAGAAAGGGATGGAAGTGTTGCGATCCGAATACCAATCGTTGCTATACATCTTGAAATGTGGTATTCGATGAAGCTTCATCTTGGTGGTCACCTGAGAGAGTGGTACTACCCAACTCTGAAGTCATGGAGGAAAATGTACAAGAAAAATTAACTGAAAAAGATTCAGAGCCTCAATCGAGCTCGTCGGATTCTCAAAAATCTCCAAAACCATGGAATATTGGTGTTCTTAAGCAAAAGACAGGTGAAGATATTTTAGACCAAGTCAGATGGAGGAGCTAGAGGAACAACCAAGACAAGAATTATGAAGGTCAACTAGGGTTAGACACCCTAACCCTAAGTATATAGATGTCGCACTTGCTGAAGAAGTTAGTGACTTGGAACCAACTAATTATGAAGAAGCCTATCAAAGTGAAAAATGGCAGAAGGCAATGAGAAAAGAGATCCAAGCCCTAAAGCAAAATCAAACACGGGAAATAGTACCAAAACCCCATGATGTAAAACCTATCTCATGCAAATGAGTTTATAAGGTAAAAAGAAATGTTGATGGATTTATAGAAAGATATAAAGCTCAATTGGTTGCTTGAGGTTTTTCACAACAATATGACTTAGATTATGATGAGACATTCAATCCAGTTGCAAAAATCACAATGGTGAAAACACTAATAGCTTTGGCTACAAGTTATTCATAGAAATTATGGCAAATGGATGTGAAGAGTGCTTTTCTTCATGGAGAACTTCACCATGAAATATATATGAAGCAGCCAAAAGGGTTTGAATGTCAAAATCGTCCAAATTATGTTTGCAAATCACGGAAAGCTTTATATGGATTAAAACAAGCACCACGAGCATGGTATGAAAAGATAACTGAGTTTTTAGTCCGATGTGGATATTCAATTACATCAGCAGATTCAAGCTTATTTATAAAAACTCAAAATAGTAAGATCTCCATGGTTCTTGTTTATGTAGATGATCTCATCATCACGGGAGATGATGAAAGAGAGAACCAATGGATAAAAGAGAACCTTTTTATACGGTTCCAAATGAAAGAGCTTGGAGAACTCATACATTTTCTTGGGCTAGAACTTGAAAAATTAAAAGACGGAATGCTTCTCTGTCAGCACAAATACACAAAGGATCTCTTAGAAAAATATGGAATGGTCGACGGCAAATCTATTTCTACACCAATAGATTTGAATGCAAATCTACATGCCGAAAGGAGAAGAACTAGAAGAACCGACCATGTACCAACAACCAATAGGTAGTTTAATCTACCTAACAATGACCCGTCCTGATATAACCTTTGTAGTTGGAGTAATGAGTCATTTCATGCAAAATCCCAATAAACCTCATCTTCAAGTAGTTGTCGAATCCTATGATATGTGAAAGGAACTGTTGACTTTGGAATTCTTTACAAAAAGAAAGAAGAATGCCAAATTACTAGATTCTTTGACGCCGATTATGCAGGAGATCTAACAACAAGAAGATCCACATCAGGATACGTTTTCAAACTTAGATCAGGGGTAAAATCGTGGTGAAGTAAGAGACAACCAACAATGTCTTTATCAACTACAGAAGCAGAGTATAGATCAGCGGCAATGGCAACACAAGAAAGCACCTGGTTATCACAACTACTGAGAGACATGCATCAAAAAATTGACGGTCCAATTTCATTATAGTGTGATAACCTATCCGCAACATGGTTAGCAGAGAATCCTGTATTCCATGCAAGGTTGAAACATGTTGAAGTTCATTATGACTTCGTCAGAGAAAAAGTATTATGTGGAGAAATCTTCTTAAAATCAATCAAGACAGAAGATCAAGTTGTTGATCTATTTACTAAAAGATTAAGTCCCACTAAGTTCATCAAGCATAGAACAAAACTTGGAATGGTTAGCAAGAGAGAAATCGTTGCTGAAGGGGAGAAATGAAAGAAGTCAGCACCGACTTCATTAAGTCGGTTACAAAACTGACTCAAACTTTTGGTTTTAAAGGGTCTCACGTGGACCTTTTAAAAGCCAAAATTTTGTTAAACCACCTCATGTAAAGCGGTTAGCTCAAGCATAAATAAGGGTTAACCCCCTATGGTTGTAAGTGAGTTTAGAGAGTAGTAGTCTCCAAGTTTAGAGAGGAGTCTTTTAGTGAGTAGCCTCCAAACAAGGTCAATGTTTGGAATTTTAAAGTTAAAATAGTGCACGTGTGTGATACATTGTGTATGTTTGTATGCTTTGCATTAGTAATATGCATAGCTATTTCTAGTTATAGTATATTTGTTTCCCTTTTATTTGCCTTTCTCGTGTGGGCCCGCTTGTTTATTGTGTTTTTACAGGAATGACCCTAGGAAGTGCTTTCTTGCTTTATGGTTCTGTTGGCGAATGGTCAAGAATACCATTTCTACTTGTACAAGAGCTTCCTCAAGAGGTTTCTATTCTACCATTCTACCTTTATCTTCATTCATCACTATACAAGGATTAAAATTACATATTATCAATTCCAAGTTGCCAAGTATTGGTTTTAATTTTATAACTATTCTAATCATGATGTTAAACTAAATTGAGGAAGACGATTAAACTAAAAATTAATAGATTATTTAAAAAATGATATTCAATACTCAATACTCAATATGTTGAACCATGGTTCTAGAAGCATGCATCCTACTACAAGATTAACCAAATATTAGAAAAATAAACAAAATGTACATACCAGGTAGAGCTTGTAACTTAGTAGCTTGATCTTTTCCCCTTTCCCTCTCCAGTTTGAAACGAATCCCTAACTCAAAACAAAAATAATAATAATAAATAACAAATGAAAAACAAGAAAAAATTTAGGGCCAAAGAGTTAGAGGTCAAAGATGAAACACTTACCGTAAATTTCGGGAATGGAAATGGGAATTCAATACTAAAGCTATTCCTTTTTCCTCTCTAGTGTAGAAAAGAGAATCTAAACCAAGAATTAAACAAAGTCTGAATCAAAAATTAAATGAAAGTCCAAATAAAAAATTAAGAAAAGAAACTAAAAACAAGAAAAATATTATGGCTCAAGATTTAGAGATGGAACAATTTCCGTAACTTGCAGCTTGACATTCAACTTTGTTTCTTGATCCCCTTTGCCTTGATGCTTAATTTGGATAGATAACATCAAACAAAACAATAGAGAACTAGTGGGGATCTGTGCGGAAGACAAATAATAGATATGGTTATTTATTAAAATACCCTTATAGTTTTATGGATTTACTAAAGTCTACCCTATAGTTAGCATTTTACTAAAGCACCACTTAAAATTTGCAATGGATTTAATCAATCTTTTATTAGATGACAACGAAAAATGGCAGTGCTGACATTAATGCTCATTTAAATAAATTTAATCAAAAGAAAATAAAAATTAAAATACCATTTTTCCCTTAATAAGACACAGGCCACCACTCTATTGGCTATATTTGGTCAATTTTGTTTTATGTACAAAAAAATGTTAAGGGTATCTTTGGAATAAAAAATCATGGGCCTAATGGCAAAACAATCACTCCTTAATGAAAGGTTGATTAAGTAAATAAGTTGTAAAATATATGAGATGTTTTAGTAAAATGGAAACTATAAGGTAGGTTTAAGTAAATATGTAAAACTATAAGGTGTGTTCTAGTAAATGACCCTAATAGACATATGATAGTATAGTTCACATCTGCGCCCCATAATGTCCCACAACACATCTCCACCATGTATTGGGAACATCTCCCGATGATAGTACCTGAACCGATGAGGTCATCATCAGGAGATGTTCCCAATAAACAACGGGGATATGTTGTAGGACGTTGTGGGACGCAAATGTGAATTCATAAGAGTATACAATTGTTGTATATTTTCAACTTTTTAAATAATTAATAATTATTCATATTTTATATACTATTTTTAATAAATTTTTTATAATACAAAAATAACAATAATTAATTTCAGTTTGGTTTATTCATCAAACTGATGAAACCGACCAACCCGAGTTGGTCGATTTTCTAGTATTTTAGGTCGGTTTTGGTTCAAAATTTTCCCAATTCGACCAAGTTAGATCAGATTCAATTTGGCCATTTGTAAACCAAGCAAAATCGAACGACCTAACCATGGATATATATTAATATTTTATATTTTAAATATAACTTTTAATATGGAAAAGTGGAAAGTTTCCCATATTTCTTAGCCTAAAATGTTTTATATCATAAATCTAAATTTTAAACTTTTTTTTTAATAGTTGCAGTGTAATTTTTAAAATTAAATTTAATTTTTAAGTTTAAATCTTTAGAATTGACTGACAAAACCAAAAAATTGACCCAAACTTATACAACTTGAGTGCGTCTATTTTCACAAAAGGTTAGCCAGTTTTAGCTGACCAACTCCCCAACCTGACTAGGTCAATTTGGTTGGCCAAATAGCCTACGACCGAAATGAACCAACTCATGAACACTCATAATTTCAACTAAATTAGTAGTCTCATCCATGATAAATAACAATAGTTTAATCCCAATAATTATTGAATATTTATAGTGGAAATACACAATTAGTGAAAATATATTGATAATGAAACAAAACAATAATTACAAAAATACAATAAGTACTAATAATATATTAACTTAATCAATAAATAGTATAATCTCAAATAATAGTTTAATCTCTTATAAATATTAATCAATAAGTTATAACAAAAATACAATAAATACAATAAGTACAATAAATTAAATATAAAATTTTCAATAAGAGTAGTTTAATCTCCATTAATTATTGAAACATGTTTGTTAAATAACAAAACAAAATAAATTTATACAAAATCATTGAAAATACATTTATCACAAAAAACAATAAATAATTACTGATATACAATTAATATTAATTTTAGTATATATAATTATACAATAAATATAGATTAAGAGTTTAAAATTATTATTAATAAATATTACTTTTTTTGAAAGTTATTTTCTTGAATTATTACTTGATATAAGTGAAATTAGTTATTTGCAATATTATGTAAAAATATTAAATTATTATTAATTTCAATATCATGTTATAATTATTTTTCTACTTTGAAGAATTTTTTTTAAGTTTATCACATAATTTTGTTATTTTAACTATTTAAAATCTAGTTATGATAAATATTTAGTTATTTAAATATTTAAATAATCTATGAAATATTTAAAATTTTTGTTATTTTAATTTTATTTATTTAAAGCTATTACATACTATTAAATATTTGAAAAACATTTAAATTGATAATCCAGAAAAAAAGGATAATTTAAATTGTTAGTACATAATTTCGTGATATATTTTGTAAAATTATAAAATTATTTTTTGTGCTTTTAATAATTATTTTAAAGTTATTATATAATTTTGCTAGAATATTTAAATAATTCTTAAATTTTTTAATCCAAAATTTCTTTAGATAGATATAGATAAAAAGTAGGGGAGAGGATAAATAGGAATTATAGATAAATTAGGAGAGAAACTCCCTACTAAATTAGATATAATTTCAGAGATAAATAAGAATTATAGATAATTTTGAAGAAAGTGGGGGATAGTGGGAGAGGTAGTTTAGGAGAAGAGATTATTTAGGTTATTGGGAAAGTGCATATCATTGGTAGTTTCAAAAATGATTTGGAATAAAACAATAAAAAATGAGAAAAAAATGAGAAAATTTCTTGACCGCTTTATTTTAATATATATACTAGCGGGGACCCTTGCGATGCACAGGATTTGTTAAGGAAAGCTAAAAAATAAAACACATAAGAGTATACAATTGTTTTATATTTTCAACTTTTTAAATAATGATTATTTTTTATATTTTTTAATAACTTTTTATAATGCAAAAATAACAATAATTTATTTCAACTAAGCTTGTTCATCGAACTGATGAAACCAACCAACATGACCCAAATTGCTCAGTTTCTAATATTTCCGGTTGAAATTGGGATCAGTTTTGCTGTGACCATTTGTAAATTGACCAAAATTGAATGACTCAATCACAGATATATATTAATATTTTTATATTTTAAATATAAATTTTTAATACAGGAAAGTGGGGAAATTCCCATATTTCTTAGTCTCAAATATTTTATATTATAAATTTATTTTTTAATAATGTTAAGGTAATTTTTAAAATTTAAAATTAAGTTTTCAATGTAATCTTTTAAACCAATTGACCAAACTAAAAATCAACCCAAACCAATACAACCCGATTTACTTGGTTTTCACTAATGGTTAGTAGATTTCGGGTAACCAACTCCCCAACCTCACCATGTCAATTTGGTTGGCCAAATAGCCTACAACCGAACTAAACTAGGTCATGATCAACCCTCATAATTTCATCTAATTAATATTTTAATCTCTAATAAATAAAAGTAGTTTAATCTCCAATAATTATTAAAAATATATAGCAAAAATGCACAATAATTGAAAATATAATGATAATAAAAATATAAATAAATAACTAATAAAAATAAAATAATTACAAAATACTAAAAATATATTAAGTTAGTCAATAAATATTGTAATATCAAATAATAGTTTAATATCTAATAAATAACAATGAATAAAGTGTAACAAAAATACAATAAATACAATAAATATTATTAAGCAAAAGCTAAATAATAGAAAGAGTCATTTACTAAGATACCCCTAATAGTTTCATGGATTTACTAAAATCTACCTTGTTGTTAAAATTTTACTAAAACACCACTTATAATTTGCAATGGATTTAATCAATCTTCCATTAGATGACAATGGAAATGATAGTGTTGACCCTAATGCTCATTTAAATAAATTTAATCAAAAGAAAATAAAAATAAAAATACCATTTGTTCCCTTTATAAGACACGAAAAACCACTCTATTGGCTATATTTGGTTAGTTTTGTTTTTTGTACAAAAAAAGTGTTAGTTTTGTTTTCTAGTTAGTTATATTTTTAAATATAACTTTTAATATGGAAAAGTGGGAAATTTCTCATATTTCTTAGTCTAAAATGTTTTATATCATAAATATAATTTTTAAATTTATTTTTTAAGAACTGCACTACAATTTTTTAAATTAAATTTAATTTTTAAGTTTAAATCTTTTGAACCGACTAAACAAATCAAAAAATCGACCCAAACCGATACAACTTGAGTGGGTCAGTTTCACAAAAGCTCAGATGGTTTCAGTTGACGAACTCCCTAACCTGACCAAGTCAATTTGATTGACGAAATAGCCTATGATCGAACCAAACCAACTCATAAACACTCATAATTTCAGCTAAATTAATAGTCTCATCTCTGATAAATAACAATTTTTTCATCTCCAAAAATTATTGAAAATATATTGATAATAAAAAAAATACAATAAGTACTAAAAATATATTAACTTAGTCAAAAAATAGTACAATCTCAAGTAATAGTTTAATCTCTAATAAATATTAATAAATAAGTTATAACAAAAATACAATAAATACAATAAGTACAATAAATTAAATTTAAAAATTTCACTAATAGTAGTTTAATCTGAAATAATTATTGAAAGTTTTCTATTAAATAACAAAACAAAATAAATTTACACATAATCATTGAAAATACATTTATCACAAAAATAATAAATAATAACTGAAATACGAAAAATATTAATTTCAGTATATATAATTATATAATAAATACATATCAAGATTATAAAATTATTATTAATAAATATTACTTTTTTTGAAAGTTATTTTATTGAATTATTATTTGATATAAGTGAAATTAGTTATTTAAAATATTATTTAAAAATATTAAATTATTATTAATTTCAATATTACGTTATAATTATTTTTCTACTTTTCAATTTTTTTTTTAATTTGTTACATAATTTCTTTATTTAAACTATTTAAAATCTAGTTGTTTTAAATATTTTGTTATTTAAAATACCCAATTATTTAAATACTCAAATAATATGTAAAACATTTAAATTTTAAAATATTAGTTATTTATGGAATTTAATTATCCATAAAATCATAATTTATACTATTATGACATAATTTCATTATTAATTTTATAATATATTAAATTGTTATTAATTTCAATATTATGTTATAATTATTTTCTCCTTTAAAGAATTGTTTTAAATTTATTACATAATTTCGTTATTTTAATAATTTAGAATATAGTTATGATAAATATCTAGTTATTTAAATGTTTAAATAATCTTTAAAATATTGAAATTGTTTTGTTATTTGATTTTTATTTATTTAAAGCTATTACATACTATTAAATGTTTGAAAAACATTTAAATTGATGATCCGGCAAAACATAATTTAAATTGCTAGTACATAACTTCGTGATTTACTTTGTAAAAGTATAAAATTATTTATTAGATAATTTCGTCATTTTACTATTTAAAATATAGTTATGATAAATATTTAGTTATTTAAATTTTTAAATAATCTATAAAAATTCAATTTTTTTGTTATTTGAATTTTATTTATTTAAAGCTATTATTAAATTGATGATCCGGCAAAACATAATTTAAACTTCTAGTACATAATTTCGTGATTTACTTTGTAAAAGTATAAAATTATTTATTAGATAATTTCGTTATTTTACTATTTAAATTATAGTTATGATAAATATTTAGTTATTTAAATATTTAAATAATCTATAAAAATTCAATTTTTTTGTAATTTGAATTTTATTTATTTAAAGCTATTACATATTATTAAATATTTGAAAAGCATTTAAATTCATTATCCAGAAAAACATAATTTAAATTGTTAGTACATAATTTCGTGATATATTTTGTAAAAATATAAAATTGTATTTGTGTTTTTAATAAAGTTATTATATAATTTTGTTAGAATATTTAAATAATTCTTAAATTTTTTAATCCAAACTTTCTTTAGATAGATATAGATAAAAAGTATGGGAGAAGATAAATAGGAATTAGAGATAATTTAGGAGAGAAAATCTCTACTAAATTAGAGATAATTGTGGAGATAAATAGGAATTAGAAATAATTCTGAGAAAGTGGGGGAGGTAGTTTAGGATAAATTTTAGGAGAAAAGATTATTTAGGTTATATATATATATATATATAGAGAGAGAGAGAGAGAGAGAGAGAGAGAGAGAGAGAGAAAGAGAGAGAGAAGATGTCGTCCAATGTAAGAACTAATGGTGGCGGTGTGAACAATGGCACTGATGTTGCTGTCCAAGGGAGAAGGGTGAAGGGAAATGCAGAGGAAGATAGGGTTTAGTGGGAGAAGTGTGAGAGAGAGTCTTGGAACACAGTGGAGATAGGGAGATGGAGTCCAAAATGCAATGAAATGAGAAAGTGAGGTAGTCATAGAGATACGGAGAATCCAAAAATGCACAAATTCTTAGACTTATCCCCTTCACCAACAGTTCCACTTCCATCAATATATGTACACCCTATAGCGACAACAACAACCATCAGTATATATCATACAACCTTAATAACAAAGAAAATAGTATTTGTCATGGTTTTCAAAATCGGACCAGACCGGATGGTCGGACTGGAAAAACTAGGAACCGACCGGTTCCATTTTTCCCCAAAACTGAATATTTGCAAAAAAAACATTGATTTGGTCAGCAAACCATTGACTCGAGCAGTTGAACCATTCGAACCATTCAACGGTTTTGACCGTTTTTGTTTTTTTTTATTTTTTTTATTTTTTGTCAGAATGGGCCGACCGTTCTATTCGAACGGCCTGACCGTTCAGTTCAAATGGTTGGACTGTTCGACCCAGGAACCAGACCCCTGATCAAGTCGGTATCTAGGTCGGTTTTAAAAACCATGGTATTTGTAGGTATTTATATATGTATAGCGATGAAAATATGCCATTGGTACAACTATCAATCAATATATAGCAATTTTCTTGTAGTGAATTTTCTAGCACTTGAAGATAATTAGATACAATTTTACTATACCATTTCTAACATGACAATTAGGATAACACTATTTTTCTTATTTGATATCTAGTAGAGGATTATAGGACAATTGGCACAATAAACATAATAGTGAATTATTAGACCTATAAAGTACAATAATTTAAGATGTCACCTCAAGTATGGAACTCAAAGTTCCAACTGACAACTGCTAGAGATCTATTACCTGTTTGGTAAGTCTTTTTCAGAAGATCTGTTACATGATCTGATAGTTAAAAGACAGGGTAAGCTTTTGCAAATAGATTTTGGAAGACCAAAGACTGTTTGACTGAAATGTTTTTCAGAGATCTCATGAAAGACCATAAAAGCTAGAAGATCGTTTGGTAATGTGATGAAAATATGTGTTATGTATTTATGACTGTCTTATGTGTGGACAAATGAACCTTTTAATTAACACGTGGAACCCACATACATTTTTTAAGGTGGACCCCACATACCATTGGTGGACATGTATGTGGGGCCCACATAAATTTTTCAAGGTGGACCCCACATACCATTGGTGGACATGCATGTGGAGTCTATGTGTGGACATGTATGTGGGAACCACATACATTTTTCAAGGTGGGCCGCACAAACCATTGATGGCCATGCATGTAGGGTCCATGTGTAGACATGTATGTGGGGCCCACATACATTTTTCAATGTGGGCCGCACATACCATTGGTGAAAATGTATGTAGGGCCCACGTACATTTTACAAGGTGGGCGAAATTTCAAAAATTTCTCTCTCCCATCTGGGAATCACATTCCCTATTTTAGAAAACTGCATTTTCAAGTATCAATCTTGAAACAAACCGGACCAGATCTGAAACCAAATGGGAGGAGAGGGATATACCTAATATGGAGTAACAGTAACTCCCAACAAATGTGTTCATGCCCAAGGAGAAAACCAAAATATGCTCCCACTGAAGATGACACAGTGTGAGGTGAAATAGAATCAAAAGGACAACTCTTCAGCAAGAACCAAATTCTTCAGCAAGAATGTAGTAAAGGGCTGGTGAGCACAACTTCAGATTGCCTCTTCTAGCAAGAAGCAATATCAAGAACGGTTCTTGATCACTCCCACAGGTGGAGATCGAACTGGGCAGGGGCAACAAGAATAGGAAGAAAAAAGCAGAAGACAGGAGCAGTCAAACTGTGAGTTGTCCTTTCTCTTAATTCAGTAGACTATGAATATATTTGGAGGTCCACCCTGCTCTCCTATTATAGCCTTAAAGAGAGGATCTCCTAATCCCATTAGGAGTTTCCTAATCCAAATCTTTTATTTGGATCTAGACTCTCTTTAAGAGATAAGAATAATCTCTTATCTTATCTACAAATAAAGATCAACCTTCCTTATCAAATTAGGAGTTTCCTAATCCAAATCTTTATTTGGGTCTACACTTTTTAAGTGGATAGGGATAATCCTTTTATCCTTATCCTATCTGTTGATCCAAATCCCAAAACCGTCCTTATTTAATTAATCTTATTAAGCCAATTTGAATTGGGCTTTAGGCCCATTAAGTCTATGTGCTCACTAAACCTCTTAATCTACTGCCCAGTTGGCTATCCTTGCATGGTGTGGGACCGAAACATTGATCTACAAGCCACATGGGTTCAACCCAGCCTCTGTTACAAGGCCTGGCCGAATTCAATGTAGGAGACAGTAAACCCCTGAGTCCATCATCATGGGCTCTTAATGGGCCCAACATTTACACTAAATTATCTTTGGGTCAAGCCACCTTATAAAAACCCAAGGACTGTGGGCAGATACAAGATTAGCCCATCAAGTATTACCCTCAATGGTCTTACACTTAACCTCTTAGCCCATAATGATCAAACACTGACCGACAAGAGAGGACCTCTCCCTCGGGTGCAAGGAACAGTGCTGCACTCTCTACTCACATGGATCCCGAGAATTAAAACCTTTTGCAAACATTTTGAAACCATAATATATATATATGTATGTATATCTCTATATAAATATATTTTGCAAAACAAATTTCAACGGTTGAAATCGATTGCTAGCAGTTTTGGTTTCCATCAGAGAGAGTGCATCCCTGATCATTCACTTTGTCCGACAAAGGGGCTGATCCTGTCACTATGATCACCCACTCAGATGAATTCTCGGACTGTCCCAACATACTCAGGTTTTGACCCCCTCTAAGGATCTCACTGATTGGCATATCAAAAACAACCCAATCCGACACCTATTGCAGTATCATAATCGAGTCTAGGGGTTAAGTATAACATTCCAGTTCTACCAATCTATCTCCAAGGTCCAGGGCAATACTGAAATTTTGGTCCGGTTCATATGTGTTTAGTTAAGGGTATTACACAGAAACACACCATAATAACATGAATCAATTATGTATTTTATTCATTTACATTAAATGTCATATTGTACATCATTCTGATTGGAGCTAAGCCCATACATTGTCCAACACCGACATACCATTGATGGACATGCATGTGGGTCCATGTGTGGACATGTATGTGGAGCCCACATACATTTTTCAAGGCGGGCCCCCATACAATTGGTGGACATGTATGTGGGGCCCACATACGTTTTACAAGGTGGGCCCCACATGCCATTAGTGGACATGCATGTGGGGTCTTTGTGTGGACATGTATGTGGTGCCCAATACATTTTCTAGGTGGGCCCCACATAATACCTAATGTAGGCCCCACATACCATTGGTACGTCCCACTTACACATTCAAATAGTTTTTTTGTGCAAAGATAACCCATTTTCTCACAAGCGTGTGCATTGTGCCACATGTTCGAAGAAGACGGGGGTGCTAAAAGATTGTAAAAGTTTCATTTGAAGCTTCCTGAAAAAGCCCAATTCGAGTTGTTCGCATCTTTTATGGGCTGGAGCTTTTTCCTAATAGATCTTTCTATTGCCAAATGGGAAAAACTCAGAATTCAAGCTTCCAAGCTTCTAAATAGCCCAAAATTCACATGGAAAGACTTGCCAAACGCAACCTAATCTGACAGGTTGCAAAGTCATAATACATAGCTTAGGCGCAAATGTAGTGAAGATAAGATTACTCAAAGTTTTGAAATTTGGATCAAATCTAAAACAAAGTTGAACATGAAGATACTGGGCCTGTTAATTGGTTATTCTTCAAAGTCCTACATCGATGAATTGATTATCCTTTAAAACTAGGAATAGATGGTCACACTAATTTTTAGAGAAGTTATAAGTTTAAGAGGAGCACAATTGTCAAGAGAAATAAACTACTTTCTTGAAATGTAAAACAATAGAAACTAATAAGTGTAAAGAAAATCAATAGAGGAAAAAGGGCTCTATTCTATTTTACTTGAAATAAGTGAAATGACCCATACCCACTATCTTCATTAGCAAGAGAAGAATAACCCGCAAAAAATAAGGGTAAATTACAAAGACCCCCTTGGGTTAGTGACAAAGTCCCCCTGTACTTTTTTTGCAACAAAACCCCCCCTGAACTTTAATCATTAGACAAATGATGAAAAGCGTTAAATTATCAAAATACCCCACTTAACTTTTCTATATTCTTCTTTTTGCCTTTTTTCTCTTAAAACCTATTTAACCTAGGAAATGGATATCTGGTCTTGAGAGTGATTTTGTCTGTTTTGATTGTTGTTATCTTCCCTTCCATGATCAAAACATCATGGCCATGTACAAGAAGATTCTGGTGCCCTTGCTAGTTCACCCCAGAGCTTATTTAGATCCTTTCTCGTCTTGTCGACACAAACCCCCTGATCCAAATAAAAATTCCAGAAATCATGGAGAATCACTAGCTCAAAAATTCCACAAACCCCCTGATCCTATCTCATCCACAATGGTTGTTCTTATGCCATTAACAGTTGGATGAATTTTTTTTCAAAATTAACTGACAGAACATTAACTAAAGGGGGTTTTTGTCTAACGGCTAAAGTTCAAGGGGCTCTTTGTCACAAAAAAAAGTATAGTACAAGGGGGTCTTTGTAATTTACCCAAAAAACAATCACTGATTATACTAGCGGAGGGGCCCTGCTTCGTAAAGGCTGGAATGGAACCGTCGACCTGTCAAACCGTTAACCCGGACTTTGGCCAAAAATAGTTGAATCGGTCAATGACCCATTGATCTAAGCAATCGAATTATTGACCCGTTGACCTATTCAATGGTTTTTTTGTTGTTTTTTATTTTTCTAATCGGCCATCTAGGCAACTGGTTCCGTTTTATCCTAATCTCGGTCCGTAGTCAAAAATCGTTGAATCGGTCAATGACCCATTGACTCGGGTGGTTGAACCATTGACCCGTTCAATGGTTTTTGGTCATTTTTTTATTTTTTTAATTTTAATTATCAAAACTGGCCATTCGTTCGAATTGAACAGTCGAACTATTGACCCAAAAACTAGTGGCCATAACGGTTCCGTTTTCAGGTTGTATAAGCCACACGCTCGAATGACATAACACATATGGTAATGCTTAATGGACCTCACACACTCAATGTTTTGCATGTAATCTTTGTTGTCAGAACGGGTCGTCCATTTTTTTTATTTTTTTAATTGGATACTGTCCAAGCAACCAATTCCGTTTTACCCCAATCTTAGTCCCTAGCCAAAAACCATTGAATCGGTCAATGACCCATTGACCCAAACGGTCAATGACCCGTTTTAACTTTTGTTGTCAGAACATTTCGTCCATTCGAACCAGACGGTCAAATCATTGACCCAAAAACCGATGGCCATAATGGTTCCATTTTTGGGTCGTATGAGTCACACGCTCGAATGACATAACATGTATGATACTGCTCAATCACACACTCAATTTTTTTGCCTGTAATTTTTGTTGTCAGAATGGACTATCCGTTCAAACCGGGCGACCGAACTGCTGACCTGAAAACCGGTGGCCAAAACGGTTCCGTAAATTTTTTCTTATAATTTTTTGTTGTTAGAATGGGTCATCCATTCGAACCGAATGGTCGAACCGTGAATCCAAAAATCGGTGGCCAAAACGATTCCATTTTCGGGTCGTATGAGTCACACACTCAAGTGACATAACACATATGATACTACTTAATGGACCTCACAAACTCAATTGTTTGCCTATAATTTTTGTTGTCAGAACTGGCCATCCGTTCAAACTAAACGATCGAAGAGTCGATTGTCAGAATCAGAACGTTATTAACAACATTTATCAATAATAGTAAGTAATTATACTATTTAATTAAATAATCATTAATGATAGTTTTAATAATATTATTTAGTTATTTTTAATATAACAGTAATTATTAAATTTATGAATAGGATCTATTAACAATATTTATTAAATTAATAATTACCAAAAGTAAATAAAATAAATAGTACTGATTAGTAATAGTTTGTAATTATAATATTTTATTAAATAATCAACAACAATACTTTTAATAACATTTTTAATTATTTTGAATATAGCAATTGATTATGCGCGATCTAAAAGCTCATAGCTGGAAGATGACTTGGACCTTAGTCGTGTAGCGAGTTGGACCAAGCTGCAAGACAGAGGATCAAAGAACCCGAGGTGGCTAACTCGGCGAGGTCGCTCTGATGCTTAAGTTAGTACTGGGTTGTGCGAGCTAAAAGTTTGTATGCTAGTAAGCTAGTGAGCAAATAATCGCATGTACCCTATGTCATTGGGGTTGGTGCCTTTATATTGGCATTGTTTGGCGTAGGCTACATGCACCGCATCCGAGATTTCTGAGAGGTCATTCCTTACCGGTCTGAAATCCTTGGAGGTAACTGCTATGCACGTTGACCATCCTCCAGAACATTCGGTACACGGGCCAACTTCCAATAAACCCGAGAGTGTCAGGATATGCATGCCGAATTTGTCAACGAGCACATCTCGCAGGTCACTGCCTGGTCCTCAGTCAGGTCGACAAGCCCTCGAGGAAGGTCACGCCTCGCGTCAAGGTCACTTCGACCGGTGACAAGGTACTACAGGTCGGCGCTGGATGAGGTGTTGTAAGTCGACCTAAGTCGTGGTCGAGGTCGCCAAGTCGGGGCGAAGATGAACTACAATCTGGGACTCCAAATCATCGCTTAGGTGGCATCTGGATGTCGTCCAGCTGTTTCGAGATGCCATGTGTCACGAAGTTATTGGAGGGCCAAATCCACCCTCATCAATTGCCCCCCACTCCCAAGCTGAGGGCAGCTCAGCGAAGGGAGTAGATTGTTCCTTTGGCCCGGAATGACTGTTTGATGAGCTCGTATTTGTTGGCATCAATCCAATTTGCTCCTCAGGTTGGAAGAGTCCAAGTGCTTACAGCCTTACGTTGGACCTCGCAATCTTGATTATTAGGGCACAAGAGCAAATTCATCCACTCGAGGAGAGGCAGAACAGGTACCCCGAGGACATCTACCTTATTAGGGATGCGACCGTCAAGGCGTTTTGCAGTCTGACTAAGTGCCTCAAGAGCGAAGCTCATCATGCCGTCCTCAAGAAGGGGTTCTATGTGATTGCTTTATCAGGTCACTTCACCTAGGTAGACTTCGATACAGTGTCCCTCGAGCTGGTTCTCAAAAGAGTAGTAGTCAGCGAGTTCGATGTAGAGCCTGAAACCGAGGTGGAGGCCTACTGTGAAAAGATTGGCCAAGCTTGCATCTGTCATGGTGCTGAAAATGAATTAGTCTTTCATTTGTCTCTCTTGTGCTAAATTGGTCTTCCTTCCTTTGCTTCTTTTTCTCTTTCTTTTTTTGCACACCAGTGAGGCTGAGGATGAACGATATGTACCTGACCTATCTGCACACAGTTAGGGCTGAATGTGAACTTATTTTTTATTCTGCCCATGCCGAAGAGGCGACTGGATCTTATGTTTCCCATGCTGAAGAGGCGATTGGGTCTTAAGTTGCCCATGCCGAAGAGGCGATTGGGTCTTATTCATGTTTAGTGTTGAGGTCACTATTTGTTTGGCACCGTGGCCCTTGGGCTCTGGGAGCGTCTCATAGTCCACTCCCCATAATATTCTTTAGCCAACGTGTGGCCTGACCTCTCTGCCTAAATGGGTGGTCATTTTGTAGTAACTTCTCATATGGCTACTTCTACATCATCTCGTGCGATTATCTTCCTGGGTGAGTGCTTGCGAGACCACAACGTACATGTTCTGCCCCCCCTTTGTGAAGGTTGTTTATACATAAAGTTGTTGTCAGTGTGAGTCGGTAGTTTAGGGCCACGGCTGCACTGCATCAGTCTCATAGTGACGCTGATCATCCACTCCCACAAGAAGCCATTGGGAGCTCGACCTACGGGGGCAGCACTATTGACTTTAGGTCACCAGCTCGCATGGGAGCCTTGGAAGGCTCGACCTGCAAGGGCGTCCATGTAGTTCGTTGGCTATCAACTCCTACGGGAGCCACGAAGAGCTCGACTTGTAGAGGCGACCTCGCGAAACAGGGCTGATGAGGCCTCGTCCTAGCTGACTGTTGTTGAGGATGAGTTGAGGTCATTTTGTTGATGTCTACATCGGGCGTCTCCCATTCTCGGATCTGGAAATTCATGCTTCATCTCATAGAACTGCCACGCTTCAATCCTGGCGGGAATCGCTAATGGCTCTACCGCGGTGGGAGGGGCATTCACATGCAGTAGCGGTGTATTTATTTGAGGCACTGGGAATGTTGGGTCCAGCCTGAACTTGTCTGATTGTCACAGGGGAGTTCTCAAGGTTCATAAGAGATGTTCTTGTCCCCTATTAATTGATATCATTATTGATGTTGGTGCTGATCAAAAACACTTTTTAGTTCATAAAAAATGGAAATAAGAAAGTAAGAACTTAAATTTTTAAAAGGCAAAATCTTATCTTTTTGGAAGATGAGGATTTAGCTTTTTAGAAGGTGAGAACTTAGCTTCTTTAGCGTTTTCCACAGATGGCGTCAATTGATTGTGCACGATATGTAAGCTCCTAGCTAGAAAATGACCTGGACCTTAGTCGTGTAGCGAGCTGGACCAAGCTGCAAGACAAAGGATCAGAGAACCCGGGTGGCTAACCCGACGAGGTCGCTCCGATGCTTAAGTCAGTACTAGGTTGTGCAAGCAAAAAGTTTGTATTCTAGTAAGCTAGTGAGCAAATAATCGCACGTACCCTATGTCATTGGGTTGGTGCCTTTATATAGGCATTGTTTGGCATATGCTTCATGCACCGCATCCGAGATTTTTGGGAGATCGTGCCTTACCGGTCCAAAATCCTCGGAGGTAACCACTATTCACATTGACCATCCTCCAGAACATTCGGTATGTGGGCCAACTTCTGAGAAACCTGGGAAGTTGGGATATGCATGCCAAATTTGTCAATGAGCACATCTCACAGGTCACCGCCTGGTCCTCAGTCAGGTCAACAAGCCCTCAAGGGAGGTAGCGCCTCGCGTCAAGGTCACTTCGGTTGGTGACGAGGTGCTACAGGTCGGCCCTGGATGAGGTGTTGCAAGCCGAAAGTTGTGGTCAAGGTCACCAAATTGGCGGTAAAGGCAAGTCGCCAAGTCAGGGTGAAGACGAACTACGATCTGAGATGCCATGTGTCACGAAGTTGTTGGAGGGCCAAATCCGCCCTCATCAACAATAATTACAATATTTATTAACAGTATTTATAATTTTAATTTAAAGTAAAATTTAAGTAAATATCTATTTACTAACAATATTTATAATAACAGTAATTATTAATTATAATCACTAATTATATATTTATTAAATTACTGTGATAATTAGTAATTATTATTATAGTATAATTGCAGTAATTAATTAATGTAAGTATTATTATAGTATAATTAATTAGTAATTATTGTTATTAATTAGTAATTAATTAGTAATTAATTAGTAATTATTTTTATTAATTAATAATTAATTAGTAACTAATTATTGAAAATGGGTGCATGTTATTACACTATTAATTACTATAATTAATTAATAATTATTGATATTAGTTAGTACTATAATTATTATTACAGTAATTAATTAGCAATATAATTACACTATTAATTACTGTAATTAATTAGTAATATTATTATTAAATAATATTTAATTAGTAAGTAATTATTGGAAATGGGTGCATGTTATTACACTATTAATTACTGTAATTAATTAATAATTATTGTTATTAGTTACTATTTAATTAGTAATTATTGTTATTAATTAATAATTAATTAGTAATTAATCACTACAATTAATTGTTGGAAATGGGTGCTTCCACGTGGGATCTACTCGCATGAGTAGATTCCATTTCCTGAGTGTAGAGAGCACAAAGAATAATCAAAACCAGTGCACAAAAAGCAAAACACTCATTGTTCAAAGAGTTCTTCGTCCTTCAGCCATGCCTGTGTTTTCTATATCATGCTTCATCACTTTTGAGAAAAGGGAAAACACCTATGTCTGGTAGGAAAGTTAATGAGGATGCTTTTGGTAATAGAGGACAAAGAGGAGGGAAGGATAAGGAAACTATTTTGGCAAGTTTCCTTCTCCTGTAAGTAGGTTGTTAAGCAAGTTTCCATATTTGTTAAGACTATAACTTTGTTGAAAGATATGATGATGTGGCCTGATGGGAGTGGGTAAGAGCCTTGATGAATTGGCTTAATAGGAGGGCTGGAAAGGGGGAATGGAAGAAGGAGAGAGCATTATAGTCCGTTTGATTGCTGAGAAAGGATGGGATGGGATGAGAAAGGATGTGATGGGAAGAGAAAATTTTTTTTCTCAATTCTGTCACCTGTGTTTGGTTGCTGAGACCAGTTATCCTGCTAAATCTGTTTTCCAGTGTTTGATTGATGAGAAAATTTTACAGGATTGTTAAATCCATCCCAATTTGACAAATCCATGCATTCTTACAATACTTGTTTTAGGGACGATGTGGCACAATAGTATTTGAACAATGAAACATGTGAGGTTGAAGAAACCAAAATCCTATTTTCTGGAGAAGAAAATATACATATTTCCTGCTCTTCTAAGTTTTATTTCGAGTTATTGGCACCTTAATCTAGCATTCTTATCAATATACTACAGCTAAAAACCAGAAAATTAATATCTCAAGATGCCTGTAACCATTAAAAACTATCTTACAGTTTCACAAAGAAAACTAGAAAAACCAGAAAATTAATATGGTAGCAGAAATTATACCGAAACAAAGAATATGGTAAAAATTGGGTCGAACAAATACGATAAGGAAAAGAATTAGCTAAATACGTATTAGTGTTCAATAGAAAAATAAGAAACAGAGCAATAATAAACACCATTAACAGAGTAAGAGTCAAGAGAAAAAAAGAAAAAAAAAAAAAACTGTTGTAACCTTTAGTAGCTCAAAAAAAATTGACATGTCTTGAAACAGAGCAATAATAAACATCAAACATCAAACCGGAAGATCTGAACAATGAGATCCCAACAATAAATCAAAAATCAAAAACTAAATATAATCATAATTATTGCAGATTTGGAACAAATCAAAAATCAAAACTAACATCAATGAGTTCCCAACAACAAAAAAACGGAAGATTTGTTTCCCAACATAACACCAGAGAGTTCCCAACTATAAAAAATGGAAGATCTATTATAAACACAACAAAAAACACCTGATATGATGAGTTCCAACGTTAAAATGAGAGATCTGGTGCTGAGATCTAGAACGATGGTGAGATGGCGCCGGAGATGCCAGATCTGGTGCTGGGATCTAAAGGGGGAACTCGCTCAACGAAAGAAGATGACAGTAAGACAAAGGGGGAACTCATAAAATGAACGAAGACAAAAACAATACAAAAAAGAACGAAAATCTCAAAGGGATGCCAGATTTAAGCTAAAAGAAATTGCTGGAGATGGCGCTAGAGAGATGACTGTTGGACGGCGTGTAGGAAGAACATGACTGTCTTTAAGGTGCTCTTGATAATATTTTCTCACGAATGGCCAATTTTTCTTTTCCCACTAGGGTCTCACCATTCTAGTGCGACCCCACATATCAATTTTTGGGAACCCGCGTCCCACCTCTTTCTCTCTCAATCCTACCTTTTCTTTCAAAACAAACACATGAAAAATAGAATATTCTTTAAAGATGCTTCACATCCCATCTTTTTCTCAGCAACCAAACAGACCATTAAAGAAAATGAGAGAAGGGGGAATGGGAGGAGCCTAAATCTCCTGCCCACGAGAACCTTGCTCACGTTTATCGTAGCCACACATAGAGAACATCTCCTCCTCTGCATAGTATTATGCAGGGGGAGATGTTCCTAATTACAGGGGGTGGTGTATTGTGGGTAGACGTGGGCAGGGTTCTCGTGGGCAGGAGATCCGAAGTCGAATGGGAGAAGGAGAGGGTTGCTTATGTGGCCTATGTTGCTATATAATAGAGTACAAGTTGGGAATTGTGCGATGCATGGATTTTATTAAGAAGAATTGAGGAAGGAGTTTTATGACATTTTCAATTAAACAATGCTCATTGAAGTCCAATTCAAGCATTTTTTTTTTTTTGGGGGGGGGGAGGGTTATGTCTTGTTTATTAGTGTTCACAATTCAAGTTGCACTTTAGCAGAATTTCCTATACTCTAGATAAATTCGTATTAACTTTTGTATTTTAATGCTAATTATTTAATTAATTTTTAAAATTTTATGATTTATAGTTATTTTTGTATTATTTTTAGGTAAAAATAGTTTTTACCAAAATATTTTTTGGTTTGTAATTATTTTTGAATAAAGTTGGTTAAGGGTGAATTCGGCATTTAAAGAAAATTAATGCAATACATCAACATTTTCTATTTCGAATGCTAACGAAAGGAAAGTATATGTATTAACTTTTTTATTTTTAATGCTAATTATTTAATTAATTTTTAAAATTTTATGATTTATAGTTATTTTTGTATTATTTTTAGGTAAAAATAGTTTTTACCAAAATATTTTTTGGTTTGAAATTATTTTTTAATAAAGTTGGTTAAGGGTAAATTTGGTATTTAATGAAAATTAATGCATTACAGCAACATTTTCTATTTCGAATGCTAACGAAATGAAAGTATCTGCACCTTTTTTCAAAACAATATGGGACATTTTTGTTAAGGTCAAAACATATATAGGGGATGTTCATAGGATTGTTAGAAAACCCAAGGAGGTTTTCATAATTTTCCATATTTTTAAATAGAATTTAAGTTGATTTTAAATTAATTAAACTATATTTAAGGTTAATAAACTTTTATTTTTATTTTTATTAATCCTTATTAAATTTAATTAATTATATTATATTTTTATTTTTCAATGGAATTTAAGTTTGTTAAAAAAAATAATTATAAAACTAATAATTCTTAGATAATTTTGCATTAGTTTTATAGTAATTTTAAATGATATTAGTTTCTAATTTATCTTATTATTTTTTATTAATTTATTTATTTTTATTATAAAAATATTTTTTATACGGACAACTGAAAAACAACTGCTCCTGTTCTATCTCCCACTTTTGTCAACTCATCTCACAATATAAGCGCTAACGGGTAAATAATAAGATGGAGTATCTCACAATATAAGCGATTACAAGAATTAAGCCAATGGATGACATGCTTACACCCAAAAGAACCTGGAACTGCTCTTGTTTGCGGAGCCCTTCCAAGCAAATGGCAAAATCTCTGTTCGACCCAGATGCCATGCCACAGCCAGCTTCTGTAGATCCTCTAGGGACGACAACCCAAGACCGAATTCCACCTCACCTTCGCCTGAATCGCGTGAATACGCTTGACGCCACCTCCGATGGTGGAATGTTCCCCCTACGACGGAGAAGTATAATGGATGAGGAAGATGGTAACAACGTCAACAAAAACTCAGAAGGGAAAAAAAGTGAGATAATGATTTTGGGATGTAGAGATAAATCTCTGATTGAAATTGATGGTCATTCAGATATCAACATGTGATTCTCTATGGAGCCTAACAATTTGACAAACAAGCATTGATATATGTTACATTATATTCCATAGTTGCATACAAGATATTAAATGAGTTGCAGGTCAGGGTTACGAGGAAATAGAATCTCTTGATCTTAGCTATCTGTTTTGATCATCGTAATATATATTGTTATTTGGCATTTATAAATAAAAAATAAATAGGATTGTTAGAGGAGAATAGGGATTTATTTGCAAAACAGGTGAAGAAGACATTTAAATTGCATCAAGTATAGGCTAGGTTTACATTCATATCCACATTGACGGAATCGCGTCTATGGCCAAACCTAAAAGGATAGACTCTCACAGAGATATGGGAATGAATTGCCAGGTTGTGGACGTTTTCGTATGTACGATGGATCCCATGATATAGCAGCCACCATCAATGATGATCAACAGAATCATGGCCTACAACTACCCAGTAGAGAAAGTGAGAAAGCATATATCTGTCCAATGACGGTGGATCAAATTTGAGTTCTACACTGTGTTTTATTTTTATTGGAGGCATCCCATTTTTCAAAGCGTTGGCTCCCTTTTGCAATAAATTCAAAGTGGAGTCGAGATTTCCAGCCACTTATTTTTTTACGACACCTGAATCACTTGATGCCATCTAGACTAAGGACTTCATATCTATTAAGGTAAGCTTTCTTTAGATTGATAGTTTCTTATTGAGACATTTAGTGTACCATTGTCAATGAAGGACGAGTATATAATCACATTGTTGAAATACGAAATGGGAAGATTCCGATACAAATTGTTATCATGAACTGAATTTGGAGTGAATGAATATACATTTAGAGGTTCTTGGGCGCGAACAATGGAACATTGGTAACAACTACATAGAGGCGCTTTGCTATGCCTCCTTTATTACACTTTGGCTTGTGTTCTTGCACTAAACAATGGAACATTGGTAACAACTACATAGAGAAAGGTGGTAGTATTTGTTGTTTTGCTTACTTGTTCTATCCATCGATAATTTGTATTCATGTTTTGTCTGTGTTCATTCAAATTGAATTTTGTTTCTATTTGACAGGTATCAATTTTATTGTTTACAATTTTCCTTCATCCATTAATGACAAGCAATGTGCTCCAATTGGGTTTGATATAGTATTTCCTGGAATGATTGAATCTGCTAAAGAGATGGGTTGATTCTTCCTTTAAGCCCTACAACTGCAGATGCTCTATTTCACAGGAGAAATTTGGAATTCAAAAGGTCATTTTTTTTTATTTCTTTGCTATTCATTTTGTCATCTTTCCCTTAAACCAATTTCATGATCTCAAACATATTCTGTATTACAATCACTTGTCATACATTATTGATATTTGGTTATCATGTTGGAAACTTTTAATTCATTTAATATAGTTTTTGGAGATTCATAAAGTTCCGTATGCCCATATTTTCATCTATCCAATAGGCCGCAATTTCCATTTGCATTTCTGCTCTTAAGTTTAGATTCATGGTCATTGCAGCACAATTGGTCTTTCTACTTGCTTAATATTTTCATGTTGAACTCTAGAAGTAATTCATCTTCTGTTTGTTACCATTTGAGCAAAGAGGCCACGTTCATCTTCTACTCAACTCAACTGACCCTAAACGCAGTCTTTTCATCATTTCTTACCACCTTGGAGGATATGTTCTTTGGTCTTCCTCTTGTTTTTCTAGAGCCTTATACTTGTGCCAAGTCACTCCTCATTGATGCAGTGTGGATGACCAACTTCCCTCATCTTGTCATCAATTAGGGCTACTCCAAAGTCTTTTTCTATATGCTCACTTTGATTCTTTCTTTTGTAGTCTTGCAACTCAATCAACTCAATTAAAACCATATTTTTAACCATTTTCTTTCTTGATTTCCTAATACCATGTTCCATATAATAATGTTGCCCTTGTGACTGTCTTATAAAACTTCTCTTTTTGTCTTAGGGGTTGTTTGATAATAGTTAAAGTTGCTGAACTGAACAACTTATTGCTTTGTCTTTTAGTGGATAAAATAATTAAATGATAAAATATTCAAGGGTATAGTAATCTGCCCAACTTCAACTTCAACCATTCATGAGCTCACAACTTCCTTAAAAACTTGTTCTTTGAAAGATATAGCAATAAGCTTTCTAGTCAACTTCTTCATATGTTATCAAATGGTGTCTTACCCTCAATGGTATTAACTAGATACATAGTACACAAATGCACCTCTCCCCCTCCAGTTCAACCACTATCCACTAATTTTGTGTGACACCATCTTTTTTTTTATTTCTCCATCATTATATATGATTATCTAAGGTATTGGAAGTGGTTAGTTTGGGGTATCAGTTTTTTTATAGGTAATTATTAACTATATTAATTGGTGATTGAAGAGTATATGGAATATGTACAATGGATAATGTGCCAAGAACCTCAAAAGTCTAAAGAAAACTGTTGTTTTATTGTCACCCCTCCCCCCAATTAACACAATCTTTAGGATTGCTTTTGCTGTTTGATTTTGATGGAGTGGAAAAATAGTGAGCAACATAAAAATAATGGACCTCCCTGGTGGAACACGAGATAAAGTTTCTAGAGTTGGGCAAGCTAAGCGAAGAAGTGAACTATTTCTTTTGCTCCTTGACACAATGGGAGATTGGGAGGGCTTTGTTCAAGGAGACCGGTTCTTGATAATGCCTTCATTGGAAGCTGTTAGACAGTTTTGTATGCCCTTACCTTCAATCTGATTTGATGTACTTTTGACATTTAGTGTAAATAAATAAAGTGCATGTTTGATTCATGTTGTATGGTATGATTCTATGTAAGACCCTAAAACTGGACACCTAATGAGACTCGTGTTAGTTTTAAATGTTCACAGCCATTGGATAGGTCTGGGGAGATTTATCCTGTCAAGGCTGATACTGGTGTGCCGCCAAGTCTCGGCCACCAGGGTAAGACCCAAGGCAGGTGCAGTATGGGATTACTCGAATCCTTGAACCGGACCAGATTTCTAGTATTGCCCTAGACCTTAGAGATAGATGGGCAAAACTGGAAAGTTACACCTGACCCCTACACTCGATTATGATACTTCACTAGGTGTCGGATTGAGCTGTCTTTGATATGTCAATCAGTGAGATCCTTAGCGGGGGTCAAAACCTGGGCATGTTGGGTTAGTCTGAGAATTCATCTGAGTGGGTGATCATAGTGATAGGATCAGCCCCTTTGTCGAACAAAGGTAATGATCGGGAATGCACTCTCTCTGATGGAAACCAAACCGCCAGCAGTTGATTTCAATCGTTGGAATTTTGTTTTTGCAAAATTTTTATAATATATATTTAAGTATGGTTTCAAAATGTTTGCAAATGGTTTTAATTCCCGGGATCCATGTGAGTAGAGAGTGCAGCACTGTTCCTTGCAGCCGAGGGAGAGGTCCTCTCTTGTCGGGCAATGCTTGATCATTATGGGTTGAGAGGTTAAGTGTAAGGCCATTTAGGATAATACCTGATGGGCTAATCTTGCACCTGCCCACAGTCCCTGGGCATTTATAAGATGGCTTGGCCCAGGGACCACTTAGTGTAAGTGTTGGGCCCATAGAGTCCATGTGATGGGCTCAGGGGTTCACTGGGCTTCTCAGTGAATTCGGCTAGGCCTTGTAATAAAGGCTGGGCCGAACCCATGTGGCTAGTGTGTAGATCAATGCTTAGGTCCCACGCCATACAAAGAAGCCCAACTGGGCAGCAGATTGGAAACCAATTGAGCACTGATTACTTAATGGACCAAAAGCCCATTTCAGACTGGGCTGATATGATCACCCACTTATGGGGCGGATCTGAGATTAAGGTTAGCAAAAGGATTGGGCATTTAACCTAATCCACTCTAGGAGACCAAATTCGAATCAGATTTGAATATGGTAATCTCCTGATAAGATCAGGAGTAAGCTAACCTAATCTGCAGATAGTCTATCCAAATGTTGATTTGGATTGGGATAACTCCTAATAGGATTACGAGATTTCTTAATCAAGAAGAAAGAGGAGAAATCCTAAGAGGATTAACAGAATTCGAACCTAGGATTTTGAGCAAGAAAACTTACTACGAATTGAGATAGGATCTCATACACTCCAAAGAGAAGAGAAGCAATATTCGCCATCTTTATCTCAGGAGTTCTCCTCCAGCCGCCGCCATTCTCTGAAAAGATTCGATCTTTGAAGAAAAGAAATCAAGAAATTAGTTCTTGATATTAGTTTTGCAGAAGGAACTAAAAAGATTCGGTGCTCAGTGTTTCCAGAGAATTCTTGTGAAGGATTCAGTGTGTAGGACACACTCTACTGGTTCCGTTCCACACATTGTTGTGTCATCTTCAGCAGGAGCGGATCTTGGTGTCCTCTTTGGGCGTGAACACCAACTTTGGGAGATACTGCTTCTTTGGATCAGGTATAATTCCTCCCTTGTGTTTTGGTTCAGATCTGGTTTGATTATGGTTCAAGTAGGATCCATGAATATTCTATTCTAAATTTAGGGAATATGATTCCAAGTTGGAAGAAGGTAGGAAAATTTTTGAAATTCACCTACCCATTCCGCAACCTTTTTGATGTCCATACGATAGATCCTACCATTCTTTCAGAAACTTCCCAAATGCCAATGGTTATGCTGATCATGGGTTTGGTGTTTATCAGACTCTTAAATTATCATCAAACACAGGCACTATTTGACTCCCCCTCTAAGGAGTGATTAAGAGAACCTTTTTCATTTCTTGAGATGAACAAACCATATGGTAGTAACCAGAAGGTGTATGATGGAATTTTGCACTATGGAATTTTGCACTACTCCAGGAGTATCTCACACAAATTTAAATCAACAAAATCTAAGCAGATGGCAGTTGCAAAGGTAGGTGCAATCAACAAGAATTCTTTTGAATTTCATCATATCTTTTCTTTTCCCTTCTTTTTCTTCCCCATTTTTATTTCTCATGTTATTATATATTTAGTAAAAGCCCGAGGACTGCATTAGCTTTATGCTAGAATCAATCAGTTTATATTTGATTAACTTGTTGTTCAATTTTGGTAATGTTGTATTGGAGCTTGTCAATACAAGGTATCTACTATTCGAAATGATGAAATTTAAATGCTATTAAAAATACGAAAAAGTACAAATAGGCCCAACGTAGATTTCTGAATTCCACTACAGATCTATAAACATTCAAAATGTCAAAAAACCCCACTCTATACACCAATGCCGCTCGTGAATTGGCATCAATTCTAAGCTGGCACCTACCCCAACTATACTTTGGGCCTAAAAATTCTGACCCTAGGCTGAATCCTCATTCTCCCATAATAATATGCAATTAATTTGCATCATTTAAATTGGCATTCATGAAGAAGCAAACAATTGTGCTGAGCTTAATAACACCAAAATCATTATGGGGCACAATATATAAGATGATTGATATTTGTACCCAAATTAGTGAAAACTAAAGTGTAGATGTAGTGACTCATGGAGAAAGATAAAGTTCACACAAAAAGGAAAAAACCAAGTGAACAAGTAAAGGAAGTGCATAAATCTGATATAGATCCATAAACAAAAATAAAATCTTCACAAATCAATAACTAGAGAAAGATAAAGTTCACACAAAAAGGAAAAAAACTAAGTGAACAAGTAAAGGAAGTGCATAAATATGATACAAATCCATAAACAAAAATAAAATCTTCACAAATCAATAACTAGAGAAAGAGAAAGTCCATACCATAAGGACCAACGTGTACAAGTACATGAATCTGATACAGATCCCTAAACAAAAAATAGAATATTCACATATCAATCGTATACATTAAACCACCCATAAACAAGTAGGTATAAATATAGGTGGATTAGAATGATTTGCAGTGGACCTAAGAAACAATAGAGATAAGTAAAGATCCTTTATATGCAGTGATTTTGTTAATAGACAGTTTTTACATAATACAGAGCATGGAAACAAACAAACACCCGCATAGAAAAAAAAATTAATGACAAGCATGACATAAAAACCATATACTTATGTAATCACCAAGAGGGGTAAAGTAAGAAAAACCAAACAAAAGTGAGGAATAAATAAAAAATATCAATACATTCTGGTGTAACATATAGGGTAAATCCTAAACCACATAACTTCCTATTTTTACATCCTTAATAAATGCAAAATCTTGAACCAACAAGAAATAAACAATTAAAATTAATTGTGTCAAAAGAATTGTCATTACATTTTAGAACTAGGAAAGGAAAACCTTGTTTTATGAGGTTAATATCAAAAGCTTATAAATTACTAAAGTCACAGAGATGTAGTCCCAATTTAAAGCAAGCAAAAGTTCATTAAAAGGAGAAAAAAAAAAGAAGGGTACAGGTATAAAAAAAGAAATAGAACAAAGTAAAGAGAAAAATAATGTTACAAGTATGAAGAAAAGATGGTATATTGCTTAAATTTCCTGCCCAATCCAATGGCAGGTTTCAATAATATTGCTGGAACTTAAAACATTGGAAGTAAACACTAAATAGAGCAATTAAACATTTCCCAAAACTAAATCAATACAACTACCTCAAGTCTCCTAGGAAAGTTGTAACTTCAATTTTTTTTTTTTTATAAATGAGTGGTATTTTATTAAGCATAGAATAGAAAAAGAGTACAATCAACCTTCATTAATTTAGCCAAGTACAAACTTGGAGCACATACTGCATCCCCCCAGCATTCCATATTTGTACAAGCCTTTCAACTCAACCACTAGATTCAAAGAATAAGACACCCAAAATATTTTTCAACCATAAAACCTTTTCATAAATTTTTGCAAACCAGTAGATGTGAACCCCTATTCCTTAATGCAAGTTAAATAATTAATAATTTGATTGAAAATGCAAAAATTCATATTTCTAAATCCTGACCAACACCAACTACAATAGAAATTAAAACAATCAAAGTATAGGCTGCATCATATTGATCATCCCATGTATGATTACATTTGAAATCTGCTCTATAACCTAGCTCCTTACAGACATGTATATGTTCAATTACAAGTTGTCATGCAATTTCTTCTAAACTATGATCAAATTGGAGATAAGTGTGTTTTCTTTTTTTTTTTTTTTTGAGTTTGCTCATATGTTAGATGTAACTAATGTTATATTGTTAACTGTATTGCAGAGGTTGTCATTAGTTCTTACAACTGAATCCAAACATATTGTTGTAGCCTGTTTTGTCACTACTCTCTCTCGGCATTGCTTGCATTGATTCAGCAAACCATATATAAAGTAAGAGTTGGTCTATCTATACACATTTTAATAAAGTTCCTAATACTTATAGAATGCTCCTATATATATTACTAATTTTCTTGCATGTGCACCTAAGTTCTAGTCTAAGTGAGTGCCTTATATCCTAGTCTAGTACCCATATAAACAAGTCTAGGTGAAACCCACATTGTCAATGCAGCCCAACCCAACCCACACTGAAAGAGAAAAAGAAGAAACCCCCTAAAACTGAAGTGGACCTATGAAAGAGTAAAATAAGTTCCCTATTACCTATAAACAACTCAGGGGTAGATCCAAGGGAGGAAAGGTGGAAGCAATGCCCTATCCACCTTTAAACTCACTGCTGAGCATTTTGAAGTAGCTCTTACAAAATTGCAGTAATTTAATACAATTTTCATTGTAATCTATCATGTAATCTATCATGTAATCTCAGAAGACTTATCCTTTATTGTCGCTACCTTTGGTCTATGAAGAAGGGCCTGTTCCATATATCCTATGCTTAAAGTTGAAACTAAGATTCTAGAGAAAGTAGGTTCTGAATGTACAAGCAAAATTATTTGCTTAATGTATAGATGCTCAAGTTCTATGACTAAACACATAGAGGCTTTTGGATAGTTCTTAACACACTTAAAGTCCCATTTGACACAAAGACATAACAATACTTCTTCACTCGATTACTATCCAATATACCTCCCAACACTTTTCCTAATAAAGTAAACCAGTAAATAGAAACTGATTATTTGTTGCTTCAGTTAGTAACTTTTCTTTTCGTTTCTTTATCTCCTCTATGAAATAAATCCGCTTCACCCAAATACTATTCCCTGTGATTTTTCTTTACATATATACCATGGCCGTTGTTGTTGCTACTACTACTAAGGCATTGAGAAAAATAGAGCAAAAACACAATCTCCCACACCTTTCTCTAAGCAGAAATTAACCACATCCCCACAAAAGGTCAACCTAGGCTTAGTTGATTGGTCTTCAAACACACTAGAAACAACAACAAATACCTTGCATCGCCATTGCCCATGATAAATTTCTCATCCCTTGAGAGTTTCTTTATAAACATATTGAAAGGTCACATAAACACACCACCTCATTCTCCCATTAAAGTCCATCCAACAAAAGACATGAAAACATCCCATATGCACCAAAACATTAATGACCATAAATGGGTAGAAACTATTAAGACAGGTAAGAAAATTAAAAAAACTTAAAACTGATATCGGAGGCGACTTCATTTGTGTTCAATTCTCTCTTTAGAGATTTCATTTGATATCTTTATTCAATGTTTTAGACCCAAATTTTTGTTTTCTCTTTCTATTATTTATTTACTATTTTTAGTTTTCCAAATATTGGCATACTATCAAGAATTTGGCCAATTTATTACATACCTTACTAGATTTTATACCAAATTAATTGCTCAATTTTTTATAACTCTTGGAACTGTTCTCTATGGAAAGACGGTGAATTGAAAAAACATATCAACCTATTTTGGCTTACCCACCTTGGACATACCATCTATTAATAAGTAACATGTTTTTTCCTAAAACATTGCAAAAATAGGATTGCACTTACCATTTTATTGTTGATAAAAATGAAACACAAAAATTAAAATTGACCAAAAGTGAAATCGTTTTCTTATTTTTGTAGTGGGTCAGTAGTACAACTTTTTGGATCAAATGTGTCAACCCTTGATGTCATAATAAAATAATAAAATTAAAAATTAGAAAAAATACAAAAAAAAATATTGTAGAAAATATTTGGGCACATCACTAATCTAAAGATTTTATCCTTTTTCTTGAAAATCTTATTTTATTAATTCCAAATCATTATTGAAACAACCAATGAGATGCACTTTCCCAATAACCTAAATAATCTCTTCCCCTAAAATTTCTCCTAAACTACCTCCCCCACCATTCCCCCACTTTCTCCTAATTTATCTCTAATTCCTATTTATCTTCTAAATTATCTCTAATTCCTCTAACCCACTTTTTATCTATATCTATCTAAAGAAAGTTTGGAATAAGAAATTTAAGAATTGTTTAAATATTCAAAGAAAATTATATAATAACTTTAAAATATTTATTAAAAACACAAAAAATAATTTTATATTACAAAGTATATCACGAAATTATGTACTAACAATTTAAATTCTGTTTTTCCAGATTATCAATTTAAATGTAATTCAAATAATAAAAATTTAATATTAAAAAATAAAATATTATTTAAATATCTCAATAAATAAATATCTTAAATAACAAAATATTATAAATATATAAATAATTATATAACAAGATATTTAGTAATATCTAATAGCGTTAAATAACTAAAATTCAAATAAAAATTTCAAATATTTTACATATTATTTAAATATGTAAATAACTAAATATTTAACAAAACTATATTTTAAATAGCTAAAATAACAAAAATATGTAATAAATTTAAAAGAAAATTCTTAAAAGTAGAAAAATAATTATAACATAATATTGAAATTAATAATAATTTAATATCTTATGAAATTAATAAGGATATTATGAATTAATAGTATAAATTATAATTTTCTGGGTTATTAAATTCAGTAAATAAAAAAAATAAATATTTTACATATTACTTAAATATTTAAATAAATAAATATTTAACATAACTAGATTTTATATAGTTCAAATAAAGAAATTATTTAATAAATTTAAAAAATTTCTTAAAAGTAGAAAAATAATTATAACATAAAATTGAAATTAATAATAATTTAATATTTTACAAAATTAATAATGAAATAACTTTAATAATAATTTAATATTTTTACATAATATTGTAAATAACTAATTTCACTTATATCAATTAATAATTCAAAAAAATAACTTTCATACAAATTAATATTTATTAATAATTATTTTAATAAATATTGTTTATTGTATTTATTTTATTTATTGTATTTTTTGTTATAACTTATTGATTAATATTTATTAGAGATTAAACTATTATTTGATATTGTATATTTATTGGCCAAATTAATATATTTTTAGTACTTATTATATTTTTGTAATTATTGTATTTTTTCATTATCAATATATTTTCAATAATTGTGTATTTTTGCTATAAATTTTCAATAATTATTAAAGATTAAACTATTGTTATTTATTAGATATGAGACTATTAATTTAGCTGAAATTATAAGTGTTCATGAGTTGGTTCAATTTGATTGTAGGTTGTTTGACCAACCAAATTGACCTCGTCAGGTTGGGGAGTTGGTTAGTTGAAACTAACTAACCATTTGTGAAAACCAACCCACTCAAGTTGTAATGGGTCATCCGACTTGGTCGAGTTGGGAAATTTTTGAACCAAAGCCAACCTGGTCAAGTCCAAAAATTTTTGAACCAAATACTAGAAAACCGACCAACTCAGGTTGAGTTGATCAGGTTGGTTGGTTTCATCAGTTTGATTAATTTTTGAACCAAATACTAGAAAACCGACCATCATCGTCATCACCATCATCGTCATCATCATCATCATCATCATCATCATCATCATCCTCTAAAACAATCATGTGTAAAGCACTTGCACATTTACTAGTACTACTTTAAAAAGCATGAATAGCCTCAAGAATATTTTTGAAATTTTCTGAGGAAAAAATTTACCCCTCTATATTTAAATTTATTGATAAAAATGAGGGCAAATAAGGTAATCAGTTATTGATATTAAATGAGTTCAAAAGGGGTAATTTAAGATATTCAACGCATTCAATTCTCTCTCATTAGATCCAACATTTAAGTTATTAATTTGTGTTCACCTTCATTGAATTATATATTTAGGGCATTTTTGTTTCTTCTCATCAATAAATTCTATAATTAAATCCATATATAATAAATTAATAATTCCAATAACATAAAAACTTATACTTTTAAAATCTACCTAAAAAATTAGTATTTTCATCTAGGTGGTGGAAATTAAACCATTTTGGGTCAAGTAGGCCAATCCAAGTTACCACAATTAAATAATAAAATGCAAAAAATTATAAAATGCAAAAAATATAGAAATTAAAAAAAATGGGAACATTCTTAACATCATATATTCAATATATTAAACAATAATAAGTATGATAAAGAATGTTTTAAAAAAAGAACCAAAGGACGACCTGGTTTTGCCACTGAGTCACAGGTTAGCAGTTTGATCGTCAAGGTCAAACAGGTCAAACAGGTCAAACCGCTCTATGTGTGTGTGTGTAAAAATACATTTTTTATCAATAAATATTGTATAATTATGTTTTGCATATAATATATGTATTATGTTACATTTATTTATGTTTTTAATTCAGTTTTAAATTTTTATTTATAAAAGATATTAAAAATTGCAATTTGGGGCAAACAAGGGGTTTTTTCACGAAAATAGAAAGGCAAGGCACCTAAGGCCCTTGGGACGTATAGATATTGGAAGGTTACCCAAAAGAAAGATCACCCCAATTGGACATCGGAGTGCAAAGTTATGGCCTCCAAAGTTTGCACACAATTAAGAGTGCCACCTTTGACCTGGTGACCAAGTCGAATGGGTCAATGGTTGAACCACCGAGTTAGCTGAGTTTTTACCAAGTTAGCGGTTTTTGACAGAAAGGAAGAGTTTCAGCAAAACTATACCTAGAATCAAGGCTGAGTGACGGTTCAAATGATTCAAATGACCAGGTCAAAGCGGGTTGAAAACACTAATAATAAATAAGAAATGTTTTTATTATGGGTAAATCTCTTAAACTACCCCTATTGTTCACAAAATTGACAAACTGTACCCTTACTATTTAGATATTGTCTTGCAGTACCCTTAACTTTTCTGACAACTGTCTAAAACCTCCCTTGTTGTTAATTTTCCATCACACTCCATTCATATGTGACATCACGTAAGTGGTAATTATTTTAAAATTCCTAAAATGCCCTTATTGTTCACTGGTACTATCGAAAGTTGCAGCAGTGAAGGTGATTTTGGTATCGTTATCGCAAGCGACAGTAGCCACTGCAACTTCTAAACGGAAAAAGTTTGGTGATTACACAACACTGATCAATACTCACCCATTCAGTGCAGCAGATCTGAGCGCCACTCTGGATTTCCAATGCCTCGAGAAAACTGAAATCTTTGGACTTCCTTTCCTGTCTTTTTTTTCTCCATTGATTTTTGTTTATACGAACATATTCAAGGACCCTTGTCCTCCCCCTCATCGTTACAACATGCTTCGACCATCCTTCACCTTCGATCATCTCTCTCTCTCTCCACTTACTCCTCTATCTTCTTCTTCTTCCCCTTGTTGGTCTCTGTAATTAGCTTGGAAATAGAGCACTGCCACCAACATTGAACTGTCCTTCCACCCTCCTTCCTCTATGTGACGGCGACGGCGACGACAACCCCTTCAAACTCCCACCTCTCTTTCTCTCTCTATTCTTCCTCTAGGTGACGGTGTCGGAAACCCCTTTGAACAAAAGATGAAACAGAGGGGAAAAAAGGAGTTAATTACCAGTTGTCTACAAAAGAGAATCCAGAGTTGCCATGCTAGTAAGCATTGATTAAATCCATTGCAAATTATAAGTGATGTTTTTGTAAAATACAAACTATATGGTAGATTTTAGTAAATCCATGAAATTATAGGGGCATTTTAGTAAATGGCCCTATCTATTATTTATCTTTCACTTAACAAATCTCGTGCATCATACGGGTCCCCACTAGAATCATAAATTCATCATTTCAAACAGAAAAAATGAGTGTGATACATAAGAATTATTTTTATAGAAAATTATATAAAATTTATAGAAAAATAACACCATCACCATCATCGTCATCATCATCATTATCATCATCATCATCATCATCATCATCATCATCATCATCATCATCATCATCATCATCATCATCATCATCATCAGCAGCATCACCATCATCATCCTCAAAAACAATCATGTGTAAGGCACTTGCACATTTACTAGTACTACTTTAAAAAGCATGAATAGCCTCAAGAATATTTTTGAAATTTTCCGAGGAAAAAATTTACCCCTCTATATTTAAATTTATTGATAAAAATGAGGGCAAATAAGGTAATCAGTTATTGATATTAAATGAGTTGAAAAGCGGAAATTTAAGATATTCAATGCATTCAATTCTCTCCCATTAGATCCAACATTTAAGTTATTAATTTGTGTTCACCTTCATTGAATTATATATTTAAGGCATTTTTGTTTCTTCTCATCATTAAATTCTACAATTAAATCCATACATAATAAATTAATAATTCCAACAACATAAAAACTTATACTTTTAAAATCTACCTAGAAAATTAGTGTTTTCATCTAGGTGGTGGAAATTAAACCATTTTGGGTCAAGTAGGCCAATCCATGTTACCACAATTAAATAATAAAATCCAAAAAATTATAAAATGCAAAAAATATAGAAATTAAAAAAAATGGGAACATTCTTAACATCATATATTCAATATATTAAACAATAATAAGTATAATGTTTTAAAAAAAGACCCAAAGGACGACCTGGTTTTGCCACTGAGTCACAAGTTAGCAGTTTTATCGTCAAGGTCAAACAGGTCAAACCGCTCTATGTGTGTGTATGTGTGTAAAAATACATTTTTTATCAATAAATATTGTATAATTATGTTTTGCATATAATATATGTATTATGTTACATTTATTTATGTTTTTAATTCAGTTTGAAATTTTTATTTATAAAAAATATTAAAAATTGCAATTTGGGGCAAACAAGGGGTTTTTTCACGAAAATAGAAAGGCAAGGCGCCTAAGGCCCATGGGACGTATAGATATTGGAAAGTTACCCAAAAGAAAGATCACCCCAATTGGACATCGGAGTGCAAAGTTTTGGCCACCAAAGTTTGCACATAATTAAGTGTGCAGCCTTTGACCTGGTGACCAAGTTAGCGGTTTTTGACTGAAAGGGTGAGTTTCAGCAAAACTATACCTAGAATCAAGGCTGAGTGACGGTTCAAATGAATCAAATGACTAGGTCAAAGCAGGTTGAAAACACTAATAATAAATAAGAAATGTTTTTATTAAGGGTAAATCTCTTAAACTACCCCTATTGTCACAAAATTGACAAACTGTACCCTTACTATTTAGAAATTGTCTTGCAGTACCCTTAACTTTTCTGACAACTATCTAAAACCTCCCTTGCCGTTAATTTTCCATCACACTCCATTCATATGTGACATCACGTAAGTGGAAATTATTTTAAAATTCCTAAAATGCCCTTATTGTTCACTGGTACTATCGAAAGTTGTAGCTGTGGCGGTGATTTAGGTATCGTTATCGCAAGCGACAGTAGCCACTGCATCTTCTAAACGGAAAAAGTTTGGTGATTACACAACATTGATCAATACTCACCCATTCAGTGCAGCAGATCTGAGCCCCAGTCTGGATTTCCAACGCCTCGAGAAAACTGAATTCTTTAGACTTCCTTTCCTGTCTTTTTTTTCTCCTTTGATTTTTGTTTATACGAACATATTCAAGGACCCTTGTCCTCCCCCTCATCGTTACAACATGCTTCGACCATCCTTCACCTTCGATCATCTCTCTCTCTCTCCACTTATTCCTCTATCTTCTTCTTCTTCCCCTTGTTGGTCTCTGTAATTAGCTTGGAAATTGAGCACTACCACCAACATTGAATTGTCCTTCCACCCTCCTTCCTCTATGTGACGGTGACGGCGACAACAACCCCCTCCAAACTGCCACCTCTCTTTCTCTCTCTATTCTTCCTCTAGGTGACGATGTCGGAAACCCCTTTGAACAAAAGATGAAACAGAGGGGAAAAAAGGAGTTATTTACCAGTTGTCTACAAAAGACAATCCAGAGTTGCCATGCTAGTAAGCATTGATTAAATCCATTGCAAATTATAAGTGATGTTTTTGTAAAATACAAACAATATGGTAGATTTTAGTAAATCCATGAAATTAAAGGGGTGTTTTAGTAAATGGCCATTTCTATTATTTATCTTTCGCTTAACAAATCTCGTGCATCATATGGGTCCCCACTAGAATCATATATTCATCATTTCAAACAGAAAAAATGAGTATGATAAATAAGAATTATTTTTATAGAAAATTATATAAAATTTGTAGAAAAGTATCACCATCACCATCATCGTCATCATCATCATCATCATCATCATCATCATCATCCTCCTCTAAAACAATCATGTGTAAGGCACTTGCACATTTACTACTACTACTTTAAAAAGCATGAATAGCCTCAAGAATATTTTTGAAATTTTCTGAGAAAAAAATTTACCCCTCTATATTTAAATTTATTGATAAAAATGAGGGCAAATAAGGTAATCAGTTATTGATATTAAATGAGTTCAAAATGGGTAATTTAAGATATTCAATGCATTCAATTCTCTCTCATTAGATCCAACATTTAAGTTATTAATTTGTGTTCACCTTCATTGAATTATATATTTAAGGCATTTTTGTTTCTTCTCATCATTAAATTATATAATTAAATCCATACATAATAAATTAATAATTCCAACAACATAAAAACTTACACTTTTAAAATCTACTTAGAAAATTAGTGTTTTCATCTAGGTGGTGGAAATTAAACCATTTTGGGTCAAGTAGGCCAATCCATGTTACCACAATTAAATAATAAAATTCAAAAAATTATAAAATGCAAAAAATATAGAAATGAAAAAAAATGGGAACATTCTTAACATCATATATTCAATATATTAAACAATAATAAGTATGATAAAGAATGTTTTTAAAAAAGACCCAAAGGACGACCTGGTCTTGCCACTGAGTCACAGGTTAACAGTTTGATCGTCAAGGTCAAACAGGTCAAACCGCTCTATGTGTGTGTGTGTAAAAATACATATTTTATCAATAAATATTGTATACTTATGTTTTGCATATAATATATGTATTATGTTACATTTATTTATGTTTTTAATTCAGTTTTAAATTTTTATTTATAAAAACTATTAAAAATTGCAATTTGGAGCAAACAAGGGGTTTTTTCACGAAAATATAATGGCTAGGCGCCTAAGGCCCTTGGGATGTATAGATATTGGAAAGTTACCCAAAAGAAAGATCACCCCAATTGGACATCGGAGTGCAAAGTGACGGCCTCCAAAGTTTGCACATAATTAATTGTGCCACCTTTGACCTGGTGACCAAGTCCGATGGGTCAATGGTTGAACCACCGAGTTAAATGATTTTTTACCAAGTTAGCGGTTTTTGACTGAAAGGGCGAGTTTCAGCAAAACTATACCTAGAATCAAGGCTGAGTGACGGTTCAAATGATTCAAATGACCAGGTCAAAGCGGGTTGAAAACACTAATAGTAAATAAGAAATGTTTTTATTAAGGGTAAATCTCTTAAACTACCCCTATTGTTCACAAAATTGACAAACTGTACCCTTACTATTTAGATATTGTCTTGCAGTACCCTTAACTTTTCTGACAACTGTCTAAAACCTCCCTTGCCGTTAATTTTCCATCACACTCCATTCATATGTGACATCACGTAAGTTGTAATTATTTTAAAATTCCTAAAATGCCCTTATTGTTCACTGGTACTATCGAAAGTTGCAGCAGTGGCGGTGATTTTGGTATCGTTATCGCAAGCGACAGTAGCCACTACAACTTCTGAACGGAAAAAGTTTGGTGATTACACAACACTGATCAATACCCACCCATTCAGTGCAGCAGATCTGAGCGCTAGTCTAGATTTCCAACGCCTCGTGAAAACTGAAATCTTTGGACTTCTGTGCCTGTCTTTTTTTTCTCCTTTGATTTTTGTTTATACGAACATATTCAAGGACCCTTGGCCTCCCCCTCATCGTTACAACTTGCTTCGACCATCCTTCACCTTCGATCATCTCTCTCTCTCTCCACTTATTCCTCTATCTTCTTCTTCTTCCCCTTGTTGGTCTCTGTAATTAGCTTGGAAATAGAGCACTGCCACCAACATAAAACTGTCCTTCCACCCTCCTTCCTCTATGTGACGGCGACGGCGACGACAACCCCCTCCAAACTCCCACCTCTCTTTCTCTCTCTATTCTTCCTCTAGGTGACGGTGTCGGAAACCCCTATGAACAAAAGATGAAACAGAGGGGAAAAAAGGAGTTAATTACCAGTTGTCTAAAAAAGAGAATCCAGAGTTGCCATGCTAGTAAGCATTGAATAAATCCATTGCAAATTATAAGTGATGTTTTTGTAAAATACAAACTATATGGTAGATTTTAGTAAATCCATGAAATTATAGGGGCGTTTTAGTAAATGGCCCTATCTATTATTTATCTTTCGCTTAACAAATCTCGTGCATCATACGGGTCCCCACTAGAATCATATATTCATCATCTCAAACAAAAAAAATGAGTGTGATACATAAGAATTATTTTTATAGAAAATTATATAAAATTTGTAGAAAAATATCACCATCACCATCATCGTCATCATCATCATCATCATCATCATCACCATCATCATCCTCTAAAAGAATCATGTTTAAAGCACTTGCACATTTACTAGTACTACTTTAAAAAGCATGAATAGCCTCAAGAATATTTTTGAAATTTTCTAAGGAAAAAATTTACCCCTCTATATTTAAATTTTTTGATAAAAATGAGGGCAAATAAGGTAATCAGTTATTGATATTAAATGAGTTGAAAAGGGGTAATTTAAGATATTCAATGCATTCAATTCTCTCTCATTAGATCCAACATTTAAGTTATTAATTTGTGTTCACCTTCATTGAATTATATATTTAAGGCATTTTTGTTTCTTCTCATCATTAAATTCTATAATTAAATCCATACATAATAAATTAATAATTCCAACAACATAAAAACTTATACTTTTAAAATCTACCTAGAAAATTAGTGTTTTCATCTAGGTGGTGGAAATTAAACCATTTGGGGTCAAGTAGGCCAATCCATGTTACCACAATTAAATAATAAAATTCAAAAAATTATAAAATGCAAAAAATATATAAATTAAAAAAAATGGGAACATTCTTAACATCATATATTCAATATATTAAACAATAATAAGTATGATAAAGAATGTTTTAAAAAAAGACCCAAAGGACGACTTGGTTTTGCCACTGAGTCACAGGTTAGCAGTTTGATCATCAAGGTCAAACAGGTCAAACCGCTCTATGTGTGTGTGTGTGTAAAAATACATTTTTTATCAATAAATATTGTATAATTATGTTTTGCATATAATATATGTATTATGTTACATTTATTTATGTTTTTAATTCAGTTTTAAATTTTTATTTATAAAAAATATTAAAAATTGCAATTTGGGGCAAACAAGGGGTTTTTTCACGAAAATAGAAAGGTAAGGCGCCTAAGGCCCTTGGGACGTATAGATATTGGAAAGTTACCCAAAAGAAAGATCACCCCAATTGGACATCGGAGTGCAAAGTTATGGCCTCCAAAGTTTGCACATAATTAATTGTGCCACCTTTGACCTGGTGACCAAGTCCAATGGGTCAATGGTTGAACCACCGAGTTAGATGATTTTTTACCAAGTTAGCGGTTTTTGACTGAAAGGGAGAGTTTCAGCAAAACTATACCTAGAATCAAGGCTGGGTGACGGTTCAAATGATTCAAATGACCAGGTCAAAGCGGGTTGAAAACACTAATAATAAATGTGAAATGTTTTTATTATGGGTAAATCTATTAAACTACCCCTATTCTTCACAAAATTGACAAACTGTACCCTTACTATTTAGATATTGTCTTGCAGTACCCTTAACTTTTCTGACAACTGTCTAAAACCTCCCTTGCCGTTAATTTTCAATCACACTCCATTCATATGTGACATCACGTAAGTTGTAATTATTTTAAAATTCCTAAAATGCCCATATTGTTCACTGGTACTATCGAAAGTTGCAGCAGTGGCGGTGATTTTGGTATCGTTATCGCAAGCGACAGTAGCCACTGCAACTTCCAAACGGAAAAAGTTTGGTGATTACACAACACTGATCAATACTCACCCATTCAGTGCAGTAGATCTGAGCGCTAGTCGGGATTTCCAACGCCTCGAGAAAACTGAAATCTTTGGACTTCCTTTCCTGTCTTTTTTTTCTCCTTTGATTTTCGTTTATACGAACATATTCAAGGACCCTTGTCCTCCCCCTTATCGTTACAACTTGCTTCAACCATCGTTCACCTTCGATTATCTCTCTCTCTCTCCACTTATTCCTCTATCTTCATCTTCTTCCACTTGTTGGTCTCTGTAATTAGCGTGGAAATAGAGCACTGCCACCAACATTGAACTGTCCTTCCACCCTCCTTCCTCTATGTGACGGCGACGGCGACGACAACCCCTTCAAACTCCCACCTCTCTTTCTCTCTCTATTCTTCCTCTTGGTGACGGTGTCGGAAACCCCTTTGAACAAGAGATGAAACAGAGGGGAAAAAAGGAGTTAATTACCAGTTGTCTACAAAGGAGAAACCAGAGTTGCCATGCTTGTAAGCATTGATTAAATCCATTGCAAATTATAAGTGGTGTTTTAGTAAAATACAAACTATATGGTAGATTTTAGTAAATCCATGAAATTATAGGGGTGTTTTAGTAAATGGCCATTTCTATTATTTAGCTTTCGCTTAACAAATCTCGTGCATCATACAGGTCCCCACTAGAATCATATATTCATCATTTCAAACAGGAAAAATGAGTGTGATACATAAGAATTATTTTTATAGAAAAATATGTAAAATTTGTAGAAAAGTATCACCGTCACTATCATCGCCATCATCATCATCATCATCTTCATCATCATCATCATCATCATCATCATCACCATCATCATCCTCTAAAACAATCATGTGTAAAGCAATTGCACATTTACTAGTACTACTTTAAAAAGCATGAATAGCGTCAAGAATATTTTTGGAATTTTCTGAGGAAAAAATTTACCCCACTATATTTAAATTTTTTGATAAAAATGAGGGCAACAAAGGTAATCTGTTATTGATATTAAATGAGTTGAAAATGAGTAATTTAAGATATTCAATGCATTCAATTATCTCTAATTAGATCCAACATTTAAGTTATTAATTTGTGTTCACCTTCATTAGATCCAACATCTAGGTGGTGGAAATTAAACCATTTTGGGTCAAGTAGGCCAATCCATGTAACCATAAATAAATAATAAAATTCAAAAAATTATAAAATGCAAAAAACATAGAAATTAATAAAAATGCGAACATTTTTAACATCATATATTCAATATAGTAAACAATAATAAGTATGATAAAGAATGTTTTAAAAAAAGACCAAAAGGATGACCTAGTTTTGCATCTGAGTCACAGGTTACCAATTTGATCGTCAAGGTCAAACAGGTCAATCCGCTCTTTGTGTGTGTGTGTCTGTGTGTAAAAATACATATTTTATCAATAAATATTGTATACTTATGTTTTTCATATAATATATGTATTATGTTACATTTATTTATGTTTTTAATTCAGTTTTAAATTTTTATTTATAAAAACTATTAAAAATTGCAATTTGGAGCAAACAAGGAGTTTTTTCACGAAAATATAATGGCAAGGCGCCTAAGGCCCTTGGGATGTATAGATATTGGAAAGTTATCCAAAAGAAAGATCACCCCAATTGGACATCGGAGTGCAAAGTTATGGCCTCCAAAGTTTGCACAAAATTAATTGTGCCACCTTTGACCTGGTGACCAAGTCCAATGGGTCAATGGTTGAACCACCGAGTTAAATGATTTTTTACCAAGTTAGCGGTTTTTGACTGAAAGGGCGAGTTTCAGCAAAACTATACCTAGAATCAAGGCTGAGTGACGGTTCAAATGAATCAATTGACCAAGTCAAAGCGGGTTGAAAACACTAATAATAAATATGAAATGTTTTTCTTAAGGGTAAAATCTCTTAAACTACCCCTATTGTTCACAAAACTGACAAACTCAACCCTTACTATTTAGATATTGTCTTGCAATACCCTTATGTTTTCTGACAACTATCTAAAACCTCCCTTGCCGTTAATTTTCCATCACACTCCATTCATATGTGACATCAAGTGAGTGGTAATTATTTTAGAATTCCTAAAATGCCCTTATTGTTCACTGCTACAATCAAAATTTGCAGCAGGGGCAGTGATTTTGGTATCGTTATCGCAAGCGACAGTAGCCACTACAACTTCTGAACGGAAATAGTTTGGTGATTACACAATACTGATCAATACCCACCCATTCAGTGCAGCAGATCTGAGCGCCAGTCTGGATTTCCAACGCCTCGAGAAAACTGAAATCTTTGGACTTCCGTGCCTGTCTTTTTCTTCTCCTTTGATTTTTATTTATACAAACATATTCAAGGACCCTTGTCCTCCCCCTCCTCGTTACAACTTGCTTCGGCCATCCTTCACCTTCGATCACCTCTCTCTCTCCCTACTTATTCCTCTGTCTTCTTCTTCTTCCCCTTGTTGGTCTCTGTAATTAGCTTGGAAATAGAGCACTGCCACCAACATTGAACTGTCCTTCCACTCTCCTTCCTCTATGTGACGGCGGCGGCGGTAACATCCCCCTCCAAACTCCCACCACTCTTTCTCTCTCTGTTCTTCCTCTGGGTGATGGTGCCGAAAACCCCTTTGAACAAGAGATGAAACTGAGGGGAAAAAAGGAGTTAACTACCAGTTGTCTACTAAGGAGAATCCGGAGTTGCCAGGCTTGTAAGCATTGATTAAATCCAATGCAAATTATAAGTGGTGTTTTAGTAAAATACAAACTATTTGGTAGATTTTAGTAAATCCATGAAATTATAGGGGTGTTTTAGTAATTGGCCCTTTCTATTATTTAGATTTCGTTTAACAAATCTCGTGCATCATACGGGTCCCCACTAGAATCATATATTCATCATTTCAAAAAGAAAAAACGAGTCTGATACATAAGAATTATTTTTATAGAAAAATATATAAAATTTGTAGAAAAGTATCACCATCACCATCATCGCCATCATCATCATCATCATCATCATCATCATCATCTTCATCATCATCATCATCCTCTAAAACAATCATGTGTAAAGCACTTGCACATTTACTAGTACTTCTTTAAAAAGCATGAATAGCCTTAAGAATATTTTTGAAATTTTCTGAGGAAAAAATTTACCCCTCTATATTTAAATTTTTTGATAAAAATGAGGGCAAATAAGGTAATCAGTTATTGATATTAAATGAGTTGAAAAGGAGTAATTTAAGATACTCAATGCATTCAATTCTCTCTCATTAGATCCAACATTTAAGTTATTTATTTGTGTTCACCTTCATTGAATTATATATTTAAGGCATTTTAGTTTCTTCTCGTCATTAAATTCTATAATTAAATCCATACATAATAAATTAATAATTCCAATAACATAAAAACTTATAGTTTTAAAATCTACCTAGAAAATTAGTGTTTTCATCTAGGTGGTGGAAATTAAACCAGTTTGGGTCAAGTAGGCCAATCCATGTTAGCACAATTAAATAATACAATTCAAAAAATTATAAATTGCAAAAAATATAGAAATTAAAAAAAATTGGAACATTTTTAACATCATATATTCAATATATTAAACAATAATAAGTATGATAAAGAATGTTTTAAAAAAAGACCCAAAGGACGACCTGGTTTTGCCATTGAGTCACAGGTTACGAGTTTGATCGTCAAGGTCAAACAGGTCAAACCACTCTATGTGTGTGTGTGTGTAAAAATACATATTTTATCAATAAATATTGTATAATTATGTTTTGCTTATAATATATGTATTATGTTTTATTTATTTATGTTTTTAATTCAGTTTTAAGATTTTATTTATAAAAAATATTAAACATTGAAATTTGGGGCTAACAAGGGGATTTTTCACAAAAATGGAAAGGCAAGGCGCCTAAGGCCCTTGCGACGTATAGATATTGGAAAGTTACCCAAAAGAAAGATCACCCCAATAGGACATCAGAGTGCAAAGTTATGGCCTCCAAAGTTTGAACATAATTAAGTGTGCCACCTTTGACCTGGTGACCAAGTCGAATGGGTCAATGGTTGAACCACCAAGTTAAATGACTTTTTACCAAGTTCACGGTTTTTGACTGAAAGGGCGATTTTCAACAAAACTATACCTAGAATCAAGGCTGAGTGACGGTTCAAATGATTCAATTGACCAAGTCAAAGCGCGTTCAAAACACTAACAATAAATAAGAAATGTTTTTATTAAGGGTAAATCTCTTAAACTACCCCTATTGTTCACCAAATTGACAAACTGTACCATTACTATTTAGATATTGTCTTGCAGTACCCTTAAGTTTACCGACAACTGTCTAAAACCTCACTTGCCGTTAATTTTCCATCACACTCCATTCATATGTGACATCACATGAGAGGTAATTCTTTTAAGTTTCCTAAAATGCCCTTATTGTTCACATCTACTATCGAACGTTGTAGCAGTGGCGGTGATTTTGGTATCATTATCGCAAGCGACAGTAGCCACTACAACTTCTGAACGGAAAAAGTTTGGTGATTACAAAACACTGATCGATACCCACCCTTTAGTGCAGCAGATCTGAGCGCCAGTCTGGATTTCCAACGCCTCAAGAGAACTGAAATATTTGGACTTCCGTGCCTGTCTTTTTTTTTCTCCTTTGATTTTTCTTTATACGAACACATTCAAGGACCCTTGTCCTCCCCCTCATCGTTACAACTTGCTTCGACCATCCTTCACCTTCGATCATCTCCCTCTCTCCTCACGAATTCCTCTATCTTCTTCTTCTTCCCCTTGTTGGTCTCTGTATTTAGCTGGGAAATAGAGCACCGCCACCAACATTGAACTGTCCTTCCACCCTCCTTCCTCTATGTGATGGTGACGGCGGCGACAACCCCCTACAAACTCCCACCTCTCTTTCTCTCCCTATTCTTCCTCCAGGTGACGGTGTCGGAAACCCCTTTGAACAAGAGATCAAATAGAGGGCAAAAAAGGAGTAAATTACCAGTTGTCTACAAAGGAGAATGCAGAGTTGCCATGCTTGTAAGCATTGATTAAATCCATTGCAAATTATAAGTGGTGTTTAAGTAAAATACAAACTATCTGGTAGATTTTAGTAAATCCATGAAATTTTACGGGTGTTTTAGTAAATGGCCATTTCTATTAGTTAGCTTTTGCTTAACAAATCTCGTGCATCATACGGGTCCCCACTAGAATCATATATTCATCATTTCAAACAGAAAAAATGAGTGTGATACTTAAAAATTATTTTTATAGAAAAATATATAAAATTTGTAGAAAAATATCACCATCACCATCATCGTCATCGTCATCATCATCATCATCATCATCACAATCATCATGCTCTAAAACAATCATGTGTAAAGCACTTGCACATTTACTAGTACTACTTTAAAAAGCATGAATAGCCTCAAGAATATTTTTGAAATTTTCTGAGGAAAAATTTTACCCCTCTATATTTAAAGTTTTTGATAAAAATGAGGGCAAATAAGGTAATCAGTTATTGATATTAAATGAGTTGAAAAGGAGTAATTTAAGATATTCAATGCATTCTATTCTCTCTCATTAGATCCAACATTTAAGTTGTTAATTTGTGTTCACCTTCATTGAATTATATATTTAAGGCATTTTTGTTTCTTCTCATCGTTAAATTCTATAATTAAATCCAAGCATAATAAATTAATAATTCCAATAACATAAAAACATATACTTTTAAAATCTACCTAGAAAATTAGTGTTTTCATCTAGGTGGTGGAAATTAAACCATTTTGGGTCAAGTAGGCCAATCCATGTTACCACAATTAAATAATACAATTCAAAAAATTATAAAATGAAAAAAATATAGAAATTAAAAAAAATTGGAACATTTTTAACATCATATATTCAATATATTAAACAATAATAGAATGTTTTAAAAAAAGACCCAAGGGACGACCTGGTTTTGCCCCTGAGTCACAGGTTACCAGTTTGATCGTCAAGGTCAAACCGCACTATGTGTGTGTGTGTGTAAAAATACATATTTTATCAATAAATATTGTATAATTATGTTTGGCAGATAATATATGTATTATGTTACATTTATTTATCTTTTTAATTCAGTTTTCAATTTTTATTTATAAAAAATATTAAAAATTGCAATTTGGGGCAAACAAGGGGTTTTTTCACGAAAATTGAAAGGCATGGCACCTTAGGCCCTTGGGACATATAGATATTGGAAAGTTACCCAAAAGAAAGATCACCCCAATTGGACATCAGAGTGCAAAGTTATGGTCTCCAAAGTTTGCACATAATTAAGTGTGCCACCTTTGACCTGGTGACCAAGTCGAATGGGTCAATGGTTGAACCACCGAGTTAGATGATTTTTTACCAAGTTAGCGGTTTTTGACTGAAAGGGCGAGTTTCAGCAAAACTATACCTAGAATAAAGGCTGAGTGACGGTTCAAATGATTCAATTGACATGGTCAAAGCGGGTTGAAAACACAAATAATAAATAAGAAATGTTTTTATTAAGGGTAAATCTCTTAAACTACCCCTATTGTTCACAAAATTGACAAACTGTACCCTTACTATTTTGATATTGTCTTGCAATACCCTTAAGTTTTCTGACAACTATCTAAAACCTCCCTTGCCGTTAATTTTCCATCACACTCCATTCATATGTGACATCACGTGAGTGATAATTATTTTAAAATTCCTAAAATGCCCTTATTGTTCACTGCTAGTATCGAAAGAAGCAGTAGTGGCGGTGATTTTGGTATCGTTATCGCAAACGACAATAGCCACTACAACTTCTGAACGTAAAAAGTTTGGTGATTACACAACACTGATCAATACCCACCCATTCAGTGCAGCAGATCTGAGCGCCAGTCTGGATTTCCAACGCCTCGTGAAAACTGAAATCTTTGGACTTCTGTGCCTGTCTTTTTTTTCTCCTTTGATTTTTGTTTATACGAACATATTCAAGGACCCTTGGCCTCCCCCTCATCGTTACAACTTGCTTCGACCATCCTTCACCTTCGATCATCTCTCTCTCTCCCCACTTATTCCTCTATCTTCTTCTTCTTCCCCTTGTTGGTCTCTGTAATTAGCTTGGAAATAGAGCACTGCCACCAACATTGAACTGCCCTTCCACCCTCCTTCCTCTATGTGACGGCGACGGCGGCGACAACCCCCTCCAAACTCCCACCTCTCTTTCTCTCTCTATTCTTCCTCTAGGTGACGGTGTCGGAAACCCCTTTGAACAAGAGATGAAACAGAGGGGAAAAAAGGAGTTAATTACCAGTTGTCTACAAAGGAGAATCCAGAGTTGCCATGCTTGTAAACATTGATTAAATCCATTGCAAATTATAAGTGGTGTTTTAGTAAAATACAAACTATATGGTAGATTTTAGTAAATCCATGAAATTATAGGGGTGTTTTAGTAAATGGCCCTTTCTATTATTTAGCTTTCGCTTAACGTATCTCGTGCATCGTACGGGTCCCCACTAGAATCATATATTCATCATTTCAAACAGAAAAAATGAGTGTGATACATAAGAATTATTTTTATAGAAAAATATATCAAATTTGTAGAAAAGTATCACCATCACCATCATCGTCATCATCATCATCATCATCATCATCATCATCATCCTCTAAAACAATCATGTGTAAAGCACTTGCACATTTACTAGTACTACTTTGAAAAGCATGAATAGCCTCAAGAATATTTTTTAAATTTTCTATGGAAAAAATTTACCCCTCTATATTTAAATTTTTTGATAAAAATGAGGGCAAATAAGGTAATCAGTTATTGATATTAAATGAGTTGAAAATGAGTAATTTAAGATATTCAATGCATTTATTTCTATCTCATTAAATCCAACATTTAAGTTATTAATTTGTGTTCACCTTCATTGAATTATATATTTAAGGCATTTTTGTTTCTTCTCATCATTAAATTCTATAATTAAATCCATACATAACAAATTAATAATTCCAATAACATAAAAACTTATAGTTTTAAAATATACCTAGAAAATTAGTGTTTTCATCTAGGTGGTGGAAATTAAACCATTTTGGGTCAAGTAGGCCAATCCATGTTACCACAATTAAATAATAAAATTCAAAAATTTATAAAATGCAAAAAATATAGAAAGTAAAAAAAATGGGAACATTTTTAACATCATATATTCAATATATTGAACAATAATAAGTATGATAAAGAATGTTTTAAAAAAAGACCCAAAGGACGACCTGGTTTTGCCACTGTGTCACAGGTTACCAGTTTGATCGTCAAGGTCAAATAGGTCAAACCGCTCTATGTGTGTGTGTGTGTAAAAATACATATTTTATCAATAAATATTGTATAATTATGTTTTACATATAATATATGTATTATGTTACATTTATTTATGTTTTTAATTCAGTTTGAAATTTTTATTTATAAAAAATATTAAAAATTGCAATTTGGGGCAAACAAGGGGTTTTTTCACGAAAATAGAAAGGCAAGGCGCCTAAGGCCCTTGGGACGTATAGATATTGGAAAGTTACCCAAAAGAAAGATCACCCCAATTGGACATTGGAGTGCAAAGTTATGGCCTCCAAAGTTTGCACATAATTAAGTGTGCCACCTTTGACCTGGTGACCAAGTCGAATGGGTCAATGGTTGAACCACCGAGTTAGATGATTTTTTACCAAGTTAGCGGTTTTTGACTGAAAGGGCGACTTTCAGCAAAACTATACCTAGAATCAAGGCTGGGTGACGGTTCAAATGATTCAATTGACCAGGTCAAAGCGCGTTGAAAACACTAATAATAAATAAGAAATGTTTTTATTAAGGGTAAATCTCTTAAACTACCTCTATTGTTCACAAAATTGACAAATTGTACCCTTACTATTTAGATATTGTCTTGCAGTACCCTTAACTTTTCTGACAACTGTCTAAAACCTCCCTTGTCGTTAATTTTCCATCACACTCCATTCATATGTGACATCACGTGAGTGGTAATTATTTTAAAATTCCTAAAATGCCCTTATTGTTCACTGCAACTATCGAAAGTTGCAGCAGTGGCGGTGATTTTGGTATCGTTATCGCAAGCGACAGTAGCCATTGCAACTTCTGAACGAAAAAAGTTTGGTGATTACACAACACTGATCAATACCCACCCATTCAGTGCAGCAGATCTGAGCGCCAGTCTGGATTTCCAACGCCTCGAGAAAACTGAAATCTTTGGGCTTTCGTGCCTGTCTTTTTTTTCTCCTTTGATTTTTGTTTATACGAACATATTCAAGGACCCTTGTCCTCCCCCTCATCGTTACAACTTGCTTCGACCATCCTTCTCCTTCGATCATCTCTCTCTCTCCCCACTTATTCCTCTATCTTCTTCTTCTTCCCCTTGTTGGTCTTTGTAATTAGCTTGGGAATAGAGCACTGCCACCAACATTGAATTGTCCTTCCACCCTCCTTCCTCTATGTGACGGCGACGGCGGCGACAACCCCCTCCAAACTCCCACCTCTCTTTCTCTCTCTATTCTTCCTCTGGGTGACGGTGTTCGAAACCCCTTTGAACAAGAGATGAAACAGAGGGGAAAAAAGGAGTTAAATACCAGTTGTCTACAAAGGAGAATCCAGAGTTGCCATGCTTGTAAGCGGATAGTCGACGAAGGGTCACTTGCTGCGACAAACAAACTTGCGAACAACAGAGCCAATGAGATCAGAGTGGTTACATCGGTGGCACCATTGCTCGACGTCAATGTTAGTCCAATAGTAGGGTCTAACAATGACTTCTCACCAGGATTTGCAAACGAGAGGAATCGCTCAAACCAATTGATCTGCCGGGATCCGAACAAATATCAAGGCCAGCAACTCCGGGCTTAGCCCTTCCCACCACCCTGATATGTCATCTTTTCGATTGCCACCGGCGTTATTAGAAACGACGACAGTAGCTGTGAATGAATCTGAGTAAAGTCTCTTGGTTTGCCGCTTTCCATCCATCCTATCTCTCCATTTCCCTTGCAGTAGCAGAAGTCTTTCAGTCTTTTGGATTCTCTATTAGAATTAGTAGGTACCGTAGAATTAGAAGACATGGCATGGGCTGTGGGTAATTACAGTTTCTCAATCGGCAAGTCGTCGGCAGTGAAGTTGAAATAGTAAGGTGGGTCGTTGGGGAAATCAATTGTGTAAACCCCACGAATCATCCTATAGTATGCTTTAAGAATGTCGATCGATGGAGTCACAAAGCTAATGTTGTTCATGCTGGCAGAGAGTCGGCTTCCAAGAGGACCATTGCAAGAGTCGCTAGCGCAGGGCAAAGTGTTGACTGATATGGTCGTATATACGTGAGTGTCAACAGTTAACAGAACGTCGGTGGGATGTTCTTTGCTTGCCAATCTCCTGAAGCGGGTGGTGAAGCTGGTTGCTACCTCTGTGTCATTGTAAGGAGGGAGGGACTGCATGGAAAGAGACGACGAAGGGGTGTAGTTTTCTCTGTACTGTAAAATGGTTGTAGCTATGGTGTTATCATAGACCACACTGAGACCACTCGAGTAAGCTCTAGAGGCCATGTAATAGTGGCTGGGAGCTTGGTTAGCTTTCAGCAAAATGTCCATGGTCTGTCAAAAAATCATCACCACCAGCTTTTGAGACAAGGGCAAGAGGGAATGGAGGAGAGAGAGAGAGAGAGAATGAAGGGGAGAAAGAGAGGGAGGGAGCCCTTCGCCGGTGGTTGTCGCCCCTGTTTCATCATCGCCGACAATCTCACCAAATTAGTCTTGGAAAGCAACATGAGGTTGATCATTAAAGTTCCTAGACGATCCAGCATATGGGGATTATTCAATGCACCTCGATCCACAAGGATCCCCACAATTATTTCAGAGGCGGAGGGGAGCTCTGAGAATAGAGAAAGAAGGAGAGAGAGACCAAAGGTGGAGGGGGAGGTCTAAGAATGGAGAGAGAGTAGAGGCAGATGGTGAAACAGGGAATGAAATTTGATGAATAGTGGAGGATAAATTCGATATTTCGTTTTCTTCCATTAGCATTTAACAACAATGTCAATTGTCAAAAAACTTAAGGGTACTACAAGACAATATCTAAACAGTAAGGGTATAGTTTGTCAATTTCATGAACAGTAGGGGTAGTTTAAGAGATTTACCCTTTTATTAATGATGGAAATGGAATGTAAAATTTAAAACCAATTGGAAATGAAACTACTTTCATATTCTCTCTCTCTCATTAAATCTCATATCTAAGGTATATTCTCTTATTAAATCCTATATTTAAGATATATTTTTTCTCGTCATTAAATCCACAACATTATTTTTAATAATATAAAAATAAATATTTTGAAAAATAATTTAAAAACAAAGCCATTTTCTTCCCTTCTAAAGGAGGGTAAGCAATTCAACCATTTGGGGTCAAATGGGTTAATAAATAATATCATAATTAAATAATAAAATTACAGTAAAAGTATATATAATACAAAAAAATAAAAAGAATTGGGCATGTTTCTAAAATTGTGTATTCATTATACTAAACAAAAATAAGTATGAAATGTAAGAAGTATTTTTATTAATGATGAAAATGGAATGCCAAATTTAAAATCAACCTAGAAATAAAATGATGTCATAGTCAAATAATAAAATATTTTAAAATATAAAATACATAGAATCATAAAAATTAAAAAGATAGAGAAAACTTGGACACGTATCTAATGTTATATATTTATAAAAAATAAAATATTGGGTACATCTATAATATTATACATTCATTATATTGAACAAAAATAAAATATTATATATAAGAAATAATTTTATCAATTATGAAAATGTAATACAAAATTTAATGTCAACCTAGAAATCAAACTATTTTTCTGTTTGGGTGGTCAATTAATGGCTTGGGTCAAATGGATTAATCAATGATATGATAGTTAAATAATAAATCTTTAAAACGTAATAAAAAAAACAAGTAATCAAAAGAATATATAAAAAATTATATATTAATTATGTCAAACAAAAATTAAGTCTAATAAGTAAAAATTGTTAAATTATATAATGTAGATGAAATATACAATTTAAAACTGATCCAAAAGCAAAGCTATTTTCTTATCTAAATGGTGGGTCAATGGTCCAACTTTTCAAAGAAATTCATGAGATTATAATTGAATTATAAATATTAAAAAAGAAGATAGACACAAAATTGAAAAAGTACAAAATTTTGTCAAAAACATTTGAGAACATTTCTAATGTTATATATTCATCATATTAAATAAAAATTATTTTTATTTATAACAGAAATAGAGTACAAACTTTAGTAACCAATAATAATAATAATAATAGTTGTTATTATAATTTAAATTTTCTACTATAATATGCATGCACATTTACTACAATTATTTAAGTTTATTTTCAATCTCTATCTTAATTATGATATATCTAAAATTCAAGTGTTTAATATGAAGAAAATTTTCTTATGCCTAATGCATGTGCTTAATTACTACTATGTATGTATGTATGTATGTATATAAGATAAACTTTTTATATTATTTGTAATTTTGATTATAAGATTAATTAAAATTTTAATTTTTTAAAAAACCTTAATTTTATTAATTAATACAATCAAGCCTAAATGCCCAGCTTGGCCTGGCCTAGGCCCAAGCTTGCACTAATATTCAGACCTAGGGTGTGGGGTTGGCCTAGGCCTAAGCAACTATAAAGGTCATTAATGCACTATGAAAGCCTGGCCTAACTCAGCCATGATCATCCCCATGCTATATGCTAGATCTAGTTATGGCCTGTTTGGGAGGGCTTCAGTGTTGGTTGAGCTGGTTAGAAAAAATTATCAAAAATAATTTTCACTGAAAAGTTGATTTCTCAGCTCATGTAAGCCTATTTTAGATTTCTGAGTTTTTTCACCAAGCATGTCTTCACAGCTTTCAATGTAGGGCCTACCTTGCAATGCCAGAAGCTGCTATGTAAAAGCCCTCTGGAACGGGTAATAAGTTAGTGAAGCTAGTGGGGTTAAGGGAAGAATCCGGGTTAGCTATATTTGATGGCTGTATTAGAAGTTCTTAACCGATAATAATGCCCTTGGCCAACAAATAATTGCAAATTGAGAGGTTGGAGTGGTTGTAGGACATATACACTTCATCATTAATACCGGTCTTATTATTGATTAAACAGCCCCGATCACATGCCATAAAGTGCAGCTAATTCATTGGTCTGTAATTGAATTAGGTTTGGATCAGATACTGCTACATGCCTACATCTGCATCCGATCATATATCCAATAAGTTAGATTCAAATTCAATTTGGATTTAATCTGATTCTTAAGGCTGTGTTTGGTTGCAATGCAATTTTATTTGTATTAATACAAATGCATGAAAGTGCGTGCAAATGAAAAAAAATGCAAATTCTCGTTTAATTTTGTTTTGGGTTTTACTTTATTCTGTTTTATGTCTTTATTTACTTCATTTATACCACAATCAAACAAAATAAGCTAAAATTTGAAACAAAAGTAAATCAGAATTTGCACTCAAATCATTTGCATTACAATCAAATACAACCTAAAGTGAAAAAAAATATAGTTAAAAAAATAATTACATTTATAAATTTATACATAAATATAAAATGTTAAACTTATTAATTATAAAATTTTTATAGTTGCATATAATATCTATATATAAACATAATTATATATATAACAATTTTTTATTAAACTTAAATTTTAGTTAGAAATAGGGGTTTCAATGGACCGATTTTGGGTTGGACCCTGTCCAAACCAAAATCAATTTGGAAGAATTGGATGGACCAACAAGACTTAGTGAATTGGACCAATCCAGACTTAATGATCCAAAGTATTTATTGGATTGGATTGACCGGACCAACAGGACATTGAATTGGACCAGTCCAGATTTAATGGCCCAAAGTATTTATACGTTAGAACCCCTTGCAAGCAAGTTTATTAATTATTATATTTCAGTGTTGATCACACCTTCAATTTCAATTTCAGCTGGAGACATATTTTATATAAAATATTTACTTGAAAAAGGTGTTGGGGGTAGGTGGCATTAAACAATTCACTTCTCCAAGTTTCGCACTTACCACCGGGGATTCTGTTTATACGTTACATTTGTTTATACTTTATAGAGATGATATATAAAGCTGAGCTGGGATTCAAGGGTTAAGAGAGCATGGCAATATGAACTTCAGCCGTACATTGGAAATATCTCATAGAAATGCACAACAAGTGCAGTGATCCAGACTTTTATACAGCTTACATTTTTTTTATTTAGTATTGAATCACTCGCCTTTGTCCCATAAGGTTGTATTTCAATTTTTTTTTGCACAGTACAATATCTTTTCTAATAATATAAATAATTTTTCTCAAAGGTGGTGAGAATCGATAACAGGGCTCGAAACCGTATCTCACCTAGGACTATCCGATTTACGTGTTTTCTGGCTTTTATTAGTTTAATTCACAAATGAAACATTAAAATATTTCTTCTTTAATGCTGTCGTGCTTGGAATTAAATGATCAACTGGAACATAAAATCTTTGATTATACATTACTGAGTATAATATACATTAATATATATATATATGAATGAATTATCAAAAATATATATGTATTTATACAAAAATCGGACAAGGAAAAAAAAAAAAGAAAATCTGGTCATACCATTATCAATAGGGGCACAAAATTTATTTAGGTTTGGATTAGGATTTTGTTAAAATTTTAATGAATCCAAATGGAAGCCCAAACCTAATACAGTATAAAATGTTAACTCCAGCCAATCCCACTTGCACCCCTGTATCAGTTATTTTAAGCCTTGCTGGTGTTAGTCTGGATCGTATGCCCACACAAATTCTATCCACAATTATCACAACCATATATGGAAAACATTTCATCCTCTGTATAATATTATACAGGAAGAAATATTCTCAATTCACGATGAATAATATGTTGTGGGTAGAAGTGAACAGAATTCTGGTGGACAGGAGATCCGAAATCCACTGATGCCGAATGATGGGGCGCACAGATCAGGAATTGGGTAATTGGAAAGTACAAGAACATCTTTCACATTGCAGGCACAAGTCAAGACTTATTGTACACGTTAAGACTTATGTTCCAGTTAAGACTTATGGGGCGCACAGATCCGAAATCCACTAACGTATGCATATAGGCTAAAAAATGAAGTCCACGTTAAGACTTATTGTACATGGTCTATATTTGCTTTGTTTTGAATGGAAAGAACGCTCCGTGTTTTACCAGCTAAGTGGGCTGGCCCATTGCTCTGTATCAAAAATTCAAAGCCATCCCAAAAGCTATAACGATGGTGCCCTCGAGCACACTCCATCTATCATTGTCCACCATTTTTTCCTTTACTTTAATTTGGACAAGTGTGAAAAGACCAAGCTGTTTTTGTCGTTTCCAGTTGAATCGGCAGCATTCTTTGATTGTCTTTAGTATTGTATATTGCTGGAATTTAAGTGAATATTTCATACTTCATTGTCAAAGAAACGAGCACAATTGAATAGTTGGTCCAAGTCTGGAGCACAAAATATATTATTTTAACTAACCATTTCTGAGGGCGGTTGGTTTTAGTCTGCTCTACTACACTTACGCTATGTCTTATTTGTCAAAAACGAATTTCTATGTAATTATTTAACAACTTTGCCTCAACTCTCCATTTCTTTCTTTCTTTTTTTTTCTATTAAACCAAACACAACCTTGTCAATAAAACTTGCCATATTTGAATTCCACTTTACAGTTCGATTTATAAACCGCAACTATTTGAGTGGCTTTAGATCACTTTGTTGGACTAATCTTTGGTACAGAACATCTCCTTAGATGGGCCCTACATGGAGATAGGCTTCTATCCCGTGCTCATACCGTTTGTAACTTTGCATTGGAAATATTTCTCAATAAAATAAAACATATAAATAGGAAGATATTCTCAATGTAAAACTGTAAAGGCTGTTCAAACGAGATCTACCTTGATTAAAGTAGAATTCCCTTGTCCAAAATATAGGAGGAAGAAGTGCAATTTATAATCTTAAATTCAGATATCAACCAATCACACTAAATATTAAATATATTTAATGGTTTCATTGATATTACATCTCAGAAAGTGTACTACTTGAGAATATTTCCCCATTAAATAAATCACGTAAGTTAGTATATGTTTGATTCTGTTTATATTTATTGGATAAACATTTATAAATGGTGCCACATAGGTGCCCCGTCAATAAATGTCTCATTAAAATCAAATTTTGGCACCACTCAAGCTCTAAAATAAAGCTTCTTAAAACTGATAAGTATTTATTAACATTTTGCTAATGTGGTGCTTAATGACACTTATATGTCATAAATCCCTTATTATATGTGTTTTTCGGTTTTACAGTCACACAAGTACAAACCAAAAGTGTTTCTTTCTTTTATCTTTTTTTTATTCTTGATGTCTGAACCATGAACCTAGAGCTGCAATATAATATGGTAGACTGAATCACAGGATTGCGATTCAACTGGGGAATGAGAATCTGGATTCCAAACCCATGGAGGGCCCACGCGAGGCCCATCGCCCTTCGGTAAATCCGTCAGATGGGACATATGACAATGGACGTTAGGTTAGGTATATTCCAATCTAACGTTAAAACAATAGTTTCATAAGAAAGTTGTCACGTGCAGGACTTTTCTTGTGAAAAATTTTAATCGTAAAAGTTAACAAAGGGAGGACTGGCAACTGAAAACTGGCAACCTGTCCCGCCCTGTTTGGCCCACCAAATAGAAGGAAATGAATGGTGGATACTTTTCAATCATTTTTATATGCCGAGTACGACCAATCTTCACGTGCGCAACATGTGCAATACCAACACCAACAACAAAACTATAATATTAAAATTTAAAATATATGGATCATCCAGTACGCAATGGCCAGAGATCTTGTACGTAGGACCCACCCACTGTAACTTGATGAGATTGAAATACCAATACCAATTGTCCCTCATCCTCCAACGTAGCCTAAATATTGACCAAGTCAGCGTTTTTGTAGTCAATTTTGGTTGCCAGTTGAAAAAGGGTGGATAACTGGAAATCATTCAATTCAAGCTGTGTTACTCATCGATGTCTTCAAGAGACGAGATTAAGATCTAACGGCGGTGGAGATGAAGGTGGAAAACTCGACTGATTATGTGTCTCTCACCAGATATAATACCCGACCTACAACCAAAGTGGGACAGGGACCAGATCAATTGGCTGTCATGTACGAGGTACAACTAAGATATACCCATATAATGGCCGGACCGCTCCTATTTGATGGTAAATAGAGTAATTAAGTGGAAAAGGTGTGACTAAATGAGGAAATCCACCTGCCCTGCATGTACAAGCTACATTTCTCGCCAGCCTTTCAACTCATGTAGTCTGCGTTTGGAGCAACTTCAATCGTTCTCTTTCCTATATATTCTGAGTCTCTGACGAGAACATGTGATCCTCCACTGCACCCTCCCCCCCTCCTCCACCTCTCTCTCTCTCTCTACTTCTCTGCGAGATTCCAGGATTCTCCCTCTCTTTCGCTCCTCTGCGGAATTACAAACGAAGAGTGTGAGAGAGGAAAAGTCTGAGCTTTGATTTAGGGTTTCCCTGAGAATTCTAGCAGAGCAGAGTAGATCAGAACAGAGCAAACATGGCTTCGCAGAAGAAAGATGTCGGTATTTTGGCCATGGACATCTACTTCCCTCCTACGTGTGTTCAACAGGTGAAGATTTTATGCCTTTTTCTTTTTCGTGTCCTTCACTGTTTTCTCCTGCATGTGTTGGACCTCACTTTTTCTTTCATCATTTCTAGATTTAATTTGATGCGGAATGTCTGCTTTAGTTTGATTCATGGTTTGCTTCTGTAAATGTGCTATTAGGGGATCAACAAATTTTTGAATTTGGAAGTTTCTTCCAGGATCTTTTTTTTTTTTTTGGGGGGGGGGGCGGGCGGGGGGGGTGTGTGGAAGTGGTTTCATACAGTTCTGAAATGACAACTCTGCTCAAATTTGTCTACTTTTTGTAAGACTTTAAAACTATGACGTTTCATTTTGGTGAAGTGGGTGGATTTTAGCTGTAGTTACTTATGATTGCATGGTGACTTCGGAGCTGCGATCTTCAGAAGTCCTCTGTGTGCCGAAATATCTTCGACTTTATGCATTGTAGTTAACCGTTTCTTATTTGTACTTGACGTCTTGATAAAGAAACTTTGGAAATTCAAATATGCTTTTCTGGATTTTGAATAGTGTCTTATTCTGCTATCCGAGGATCATTAATGACACGCATAAATCAGTCCGTTTGGAATTAGTGAACGGTTTTGATGTCCAGTTTCTTTTGTGAGAATATCCTTGACCTAGACGGAAGTATTTTCACGGAGGCTTTAACCAACATATGAAAATTCACTTACCGCTGGTTCTTTCTGATTCCTTTACCATTTATAAAATGATGCAGAAAATAAAGAGACATTTAAATGGTATATAGGAAGGATATCGCGAGTTTCAGGCTGGAATTCCATTTATAATAAACTGTTTTTTTTTTTTTTCATTATACAGGGTCCTTTTGACCACCGCATATTGCCTGGAATTCCATTTAAACTTCCTATGTTATTTACCTTATGTATTCTTTTTGTCTAAGAGTTTCATATGGCGAAGATATTGTGGCTAGGATTACTTCTCTGTTTCTCTTCTTTTTCAGGAAAACTAGGATATTTCTTTGGTTATAGAAAGTAGAAACTACAAAATACATATTTTCATGATTTATGTCAATTTCCTTTTCTCCACCACTTTTTAAATCCCTCTTCCCACCATACCAAGACATCTCGGGTTTTTCATGTTCTTATTGACGTTCTTTTCTTTCATATGTGAACTCATATGAAGCTACATACTTAATTGTGATTTTCCTTTTCTTTATCCTTTTCTTCTCTGTGTATGAATAGGAAGCTTTGGAGGCTCATGATGGTGCAAATAAAGGAAAATACACTATTGGACTTGGCCAAGATTGCATGGCATTTTGTACAGAATCAGAAGATGTTATTTCGATGAGGTCTTTACTCTTAATATGATAATCTACTTTTTTGTGTACTAACATTTAGTTCCTTATTATTACTTATTCCAGTGACAGAAGCTGCTTTCTTTTAAATTTGGTTAACTTATTGTACCTTGTGAATTCAGCATTGTTTATTATTAATTAGAATGTCAAATTTAAGCACATAGCAAGACATAAAACTATTTTTGACTCTGAACTCAAATTCTCTAAGTTTATTAAAATTACAAGTATTGATGGAATTAAATACTAGACCTTTTTCCAAATGTTTGGCACAGCTTCCCTGGTTTGTAATATTCTTTGCCTTTCATGAGAAGCTGGAATGCTTATTACTGGGATGAAAAGGCAATGTTGTGTGATTTCTTTACTCAAATATTTGTAGTGATCTATGTAATTATGTGTTCACCGTCTTGAATGATAATTATTGGAGGGGACTAACTGCATAATGCGTTGTGGTGGTTTGTTGAAACTTCAGTCAAACTAGTCTAGGGGCTGTTTGGTAATGGCTAAAGTGGCTGAGTGGCTGAACTGAATGACTTATTACTTTGTCTTTTAATGGATAAAATATTTTGGGGTATAGCGATCAGCCTATCATGCCATTCAGCCATTAAGCCATTAAGGAGCTACCACTCACTTAATGACACTTCACTAGAAGTCAAAGCAATAAATAATTTCAGTTTATTTACTTCATCCATTATCGAATGACCCATGAACTTCTGCAAGGACATAAAAATATTTCATAAAAAATCTTTTCTTACGGAGCTGGAAAGAAATAACTTTTTCTTATGTATAAACTTGATATGATTTCTTCTCCTAGGGAAAACTGGATTTGAACATAGAGAAGTGAGGGTTGAATACTTAATTTCTGAATGCAACTAAATGGTAATTATGGGATCATGTGGCTGACTATATTTTATTAGACTAACACATACACCTTCATGCGATCATGTGCCAATCATGCACATCTGTTATAAAATTAACAATAGAGCCTTTTCAGGGACAATTTAGAGTATTAAAATTCATGGCATGATTATGCTGTTGTTGTACAAAATCTCATTATTCAAAAACTTGTCAAGTTTTACTTATAATGAAAACTTTCATTGAAACAACTCTTTGGTCTTATGTTTTTTTTTTTTTTCCATCAAACTTTGTACTTTTTCAGTTTGACAGTTGTGACTTCCCTACTTGAGAAATATGGGATTGATCCAACACAAATTGGTCGTCTGGAAGTTGGCAGTGAGACTGTGATAGACAAAAGCAAATCCATTAAAACCTTCTTGATGCAAATTTTTGAGGTATCCCATCAATTCTGTTGGCTACAGATCCTCATTTCTTCTTCTTGAGTTTCTTTTTCTCACCATTTTTATGTAAAAAACAACAGAAACATGGTAATACTGATATTGAAGGAGTTGATTCAACAAATGCCTGCTATGGGGGGACTGCAGCTTTGTTCAATTGTGTAAATTGGGTAGAGAGTTGTTCGTGGGATGGACGCTATGGACTCGTTGTATGCACAGACAGTGCGGTATGATTCTTTTCTTTCAATCTTTTGTGCTTGTCTGGTATTGGCATAGACTGCTGATTTCTACTGAATAATGTTAGCAATGATTAGAAGCTCTTAGATGTTGGCAAATAAATAAAAAAAGAAAACAAAGAGAGAAAAAAGGCTTGGTAATCATGTAAAAAACCATGTTGCATATCCAGTGAAACTTAATTGAAAGATGAAATCAATGTTATCATAAGTGTTGAGCAGCCATTGACTAGTCAGTTGAGGGCTAGACTGACTGCATCACTGTCTAGTTGGTTGACACTTATGCGGTTGCCTAGGATGACTAAGCACTGAGTAGGCCGACTAGCCAATCACAAAGTTTTCTTCCAATCAGTAGTGTTGGGTACAAAGTTGCCACAAGCGAAGTGCACATCAAATACCCTAGATTTCACTCTTCCCTCAGAAAAAAAGGTTGAAATTCTTTATCCTACCCTATCCATTACATTTTCAAAACAAGGACTGTAAATTAAATTTATATCATTCTTTTATTGCATAGTTGTAATCTGTATAGCTTATTTAAGAGATTGCATCAGTATCTTAAATTAAGAACATAATTTTTTCATTGACTAGTCAGCAGCTAAGCACCGAATAGTCATTGCATTGACCAGACAGGCCAAGATGATTTGTCATCACCTCACCACATTGATAGAATTGGATAAACTTGATATGGTATCTTATCCTTTAGTTTTGTGATGCACACCCTCTGTGCCTTCAATTCCTTGAGGAATTTCTAGCGACTTTCTGTTTCTCCTTATTTTCTGATAAACCAAACACAGCCTTGGTATATAACTTAAACCATATATGGATTGAATCCTGACAATCCTGCTTTTTGGCGTTTGGGTGATCAACTTTTCAGTGGACCAGTAAGATATCACATTACCATTGCTTATGTATCAATATCTTTTTGATGTTTAATATTATCTCATCTTGTATACGTTTGCTCGTAAATGGATCTATGGTTTGGACAATGTGCAAGTGTGTAACAAAGATTAAGTTTTAGCACATTTCACCTGCATAATTGAAAGCACAAAATCTTCATGTAAGCCAACAACCTTAAGAATTTCCTGCTGTAGAAAGTGCCAGGCATTCACAACTCTTGATGCATGCTGTTTGTATGAACTCAATATGTTCCATACTTCCATGTGTCTTTCCAACCATTGATGCATGCTACTGGCCTTCCATGCTTGTATATGAATATACATGAATTGAGAGATCAAACTTGCTCTGTTATGTCTGAATATTCAATTTTTTTACTTGGATTCTGTTACAGGTCTATGCAGAAGGATCAGCCCGGCCAACTGGAGGAGCTGCTGCTATTGCTATGCTGATAGGACCAAATGCTCCAATTGCATTTGAAAGCAGATATAGAGGGAGTCATATGTCCCATGTCTATGATTTTTACAAGCCTGATCTTGCAAGTGAATACCCAGTAGGCCTCCTGACTTTACTTTCTCCTTACTGGTAGCCTAATGTTGCAGTCAAAACCGGAAACTCAATTTGAGTTTTGTTGTGTCCCATTTGTTAGTTTGCTATTAGGGATCCTTTGAAGTTTGAGGAAAGAAAGGGGCATTTTTGTCCTGCCCCAACATTCATGTCCTTCAATTTTTATTTGTGGTCTTGGTGTTCATACTCCTCTCAACTCACCAGCCTATGCCAAATATACCACTTTTATTGATTTGAGCAAATAATTTTTGGATGCATGGGCATTTTTGTTTTGTTAGTAAATTATTTTTCGGACCTACATTTGTAATACAGAAGCTTTTCTGGCAGGTATGTTTTTGTATGGAATTGCATAATCTAATGACTCATATGTCCTTTCTATATAAGATGACTGTACTAAGAATAAATGGACAGGAAAGAGACCACAATTTGAGTATTTGAAAGCCTTGATTGTATAACTGTTCTACTCAATGTTGATTTTGAAAAATCCTGAAAATGAAGTACTAATTGTCTACTTTAATAGCACACAAAAACAAAAAACAGGAATGCCCTGCTTGAATTTGAAAATCATTTTCCATTATGATTGCAACTGGTTTTTTATCGTTCCCAAATGGTCATTGCTTCTTGCTTTAACCTTCAATTAATATGTGTAGGTTGTTAATGGTAAGCTTTCTCAAACTTGCTATCTCATGGCACTTGATGCTTGTTACAAGCATTTCTGTAACAAGTAAGTTTCTCATAAATTACAGTACTTTCTGTCTACCCTTGCTCAAGTTTTGGTGATTATTTACAATGTCTAAGTGCCTTATCCTGTCTTTCTATAGATTTGAGAAATTAGAAGGAAAGCAGTTCTCAATTTCTGATGCAGACTATTTTGTGTTTCATTCTCCATATAACAAGGTACATTTTCTACATTTTGGACCTGAACAATTTACCATGTATTTATCAGTCAAGGTTCTTGGTTGAAACATAATTTTATTTAATTTGCTTCTTCAACTCGTATTGCAGCTTGTACAGAAAAGCTTTGCTAGGTTGTATTTCAATGATTTCTTGAGGAATGCCAGGTTCCTATTTAACTAACACCATAACTTGATTTTTCTTGTTTCTTTGGTTCTGGATCTTATCATTTGTAATTGCTAATGTTTTGGTGTACATCCATCAACTGTCTGATAACATTCTGCATTTTATTTTATTGACCAGTTCTGTGGGGGAGGTTGCAAAAGAAAAATTGGCACCATTTTCATCTTTATCCAGTGATGAGAGCTATCAGAATCGGGACCTTGAAAAGGTCAATCTCGTGTCTTGATAATAATGATATTGTGGTTGGTGTTTCATGATGAAAATGCTTATTTTTCTCTTGGATATCTTTGAAACTTCGCTATTCTGTTAGTTGACTTAATATGTGGCATCTACAGGCTTCCCAGCAAGTTGCAAAGAACCTATATGATGTGAAGGTGCAACCAACCACCTTACTACCAAAACAAGTTGGCAATATGTACACAGCATCTCTTTATGCAGCATTTGCATCCCTTATTCACAACAAGCATAGCTCACTGGTAAAGTCAAAGCCTCTTTAAGCATTTGGCATGGTTCCTGCATATTCAAAATTTATGTTTCTCTTTGCAACTCTGAATTTTCTTTTGTTTCTTGCAGGAGGGTAAACGGATTATAATGTTCTCATATGGGAGTGGTCTGACTTCCACAATGTTCTCATTCCAACTTCAAAGTGGACAACATCCATTTAGCTTGTCAAATATTGCAACTGTCATGAACATCTCTGAGAAATTGAAGTCAAGACATGAGGTATTGTTCTTGTTCCTTTATTGCAAATAAGTAATACCCTCAAACGCTGCCTTTCTTATCTTCATGTATCTGTCTCCATGCCATTGTCACCATTAAACCATGGGGAGGCTGTTTCCGACCTGCATGAATGTCTCATGTCTGCGTATAACCCTTCATGAATCACAAATGTATCACATGCACTGCATATGGATGTGTACATATGTTCATAACTTGTAAAAGCTCTTTGGATATGAACATGCCCAGATAAATTTTTATTACGACATGATGATGATGGCATGATGCTATTGGCACATGTACTTTTTTAAGTTTTCAATGGTAATTTTTATTAGATAAAAAAAAAATGAATTTGGATTAGCTGAATGCGATGGCTGTTTAGCTTGCTGTGGAACCAATGATAATGCTTCACACCAGTAATAAATTCATGAGCCCCACTGTGAAAGGTGCGCGTCCCATGTATTTTATTACCGGCATGGAACATTATCATTGGTTCCACAGCCATCGTGTTCAGCCAATAGTGCTCAAAAAAATTATGACTTACAGATGAGTTTATTTTGAAGGATGATGATAAATCTATGACGGCATGTTCTATCCAGATGGCCAAGAAAAAATGAATGGCAAAGAAAGGTTGGGTTGCATTTGTTTCCAGTGCACAGAGAAGCCTTCTCTCCACCACTTCGAATGGCCATTGATCTGCTCGGCCTGCCGTTGACCCAGACGGTCGGACTGATCAGCCCAGGTCCCACCCAGGAAACCGGTTCTGTTTTAACTCAAACCGGTCTTTGGCCAAAAACCATTAAAAAAGCCAGCAATCTGTTGACTCGGGTGGTCGAACCGTTGATCTGTTCAACGGTTTTTGGCTGTTTTTTATTATTAATCTTTTAATTTTTTGTCAGAATGGGCCATCCATTCGAACTGGACAGTCAGACCGTTGACCTAGAAACCGGTGGCCAGAACGGTTTCGTTTTTTGGTCATTTTTTAAAGGAAAAATTCCCGATCAGTACCCTGTACTTTGGCTTGAGTGACAATTTGACCCCCAAACTTCAAAATGTGACAATCTAGTACCTGCCGTTAAGTGACATTTGAAAAGTCAAAAATGCCCTTCAAATGCCACCTAATTCTCTTTATCAACCATCAAAACATTGACAAAAAACTAAACATCCCAAATCCTACCCTCTTCTATTCAAAAAAGTTGGTAACTGTTTAGAAGAATCTAGAATTTGGGACTGTTCATTTTATTGTCAATGTTTGGATGGTTGATAAAGAGAATTAGATGGCGTTTATGACTTTTCAAATGTCTCTTAAGGGACTGGTTAACGGCAGGTACTGGATTGTCACATTTTGAAAGTTTAGGTACTGAATTGTCACATTTTAAAAGTTTGGATACTGAATTGTGGCATTTTAAAACCATGGTGTACAGTGAAGCTTTCTGCTGATACACTTGATATAGGTCCAAAATATTCTTCGTAAGTCCTAAGTTCCTAACACTATGATTATTGGTACAGATCTCTCCCGAAAATTTTGTTGAAACTTTAAAGCTAATGGAACATCGTTATGGAGGAAAGGACTTCGTGACGTCAAAGGACAGGAGACTGCTATCTCCGGGCACGTTCTATCTCATTGAAGTCGACAACTTGTACCGAAGGTTCTATGCCAAGAAAGTTGGGGATGACAGCGCTGCTGGCAAGGCTGCTACGATCCATGATAATGGTTCACTGGTCAACGGTCACTAAACTGGGGGGGAAATGCTCAATTATCTGCCTTTGCATTTTAATAAGTGTTTTTCTATTGTTTGTCAAAGTATATGGCTTCATAGGCAGCAGGTTTTACTAGCTTAATGTTCGTTGTGTTAATCGTTAATGGAATTCTCCTAAGTTCCTCCGAAATCTTTCTAGTTTCTGCTGCTTTAGCATTTCTACAATGTTTTTGCTTTTTTTTTCACAAGAAAAGTTAGGTATTGAATTCATTCTGACCACGTGGCAAGAGTTTTTCATCTCAAATTCGATCCCATTAATCAGAGGGAGCGAGTATGGCATCTTAAAAAGGACGGTAAGCCGGTGATGACGGTTCAATTGATTTTTTTTTTCTTTTCTTTCAGCGTTAGATCTGGCGACTGGCATGATTGTATCAGGCTTCTTTCTTGTTTCTTTTGGCTATTACCCCTCCCTCCCACTTCCTCACACTCACACATCTATTTAAGCTATGATTTGGTTCGACAGAAAATTAGGTGAGAAACTGAAAGTTGGGTGAATTTTCTTAACAAATGGTTGTGCCCTCAACTTTCTGTTTCTCTCATGTTCTATCAAACCAATCACAGCCTTATGCCAATTGAGTAGGGAGTAGTGGTTCGGTTGGTACATAAATTGGGTGGGTAATCCCAAGCGAGATGCGGTTTTGAACCCACTATTATTTCTTACTACCTTTGAAAAAAGAATTATTAATGTTACTAGAAAAAACATACTGTATTATGCCAAAGAAAATTGAAATATGGGGACGAACGGCAAGTGATTCAATACCCAAAAAAAAAATTACAGCCTTATGGTCTTCCCTGGGCTTTATTTTATTTTTCAAAATAAATAATTAGAAGTCAGTTTTTATTATAGTTAGAACTATCAACTGGAGAAGGATTCAAACGGTTCAGCATTTTTAACAAGTTTGAGGTTAGACCGGATCGTCTTGGTCTAAAGTTGAAAGCACTAGAACGGAGAACTAGCTAAGCTATGGCTGTTGAAGTCTAGCCTTAATTTATTGCTACGAATGATGGTATACTCACTGAATCAATCAAGACCCACCAGTTGATGGTTCTTGATGAAGGGACCGTATGCACCATTCATGCATACGATACAATTATAGAGTTTATATATATTTCTCTTTTATAAAATAAATAAATTGTGTGCATGACACTGGCCCATGGGCCATGGACCTGGTTCTGTGCTACTCCCCCTCCCTGATCTATCGGGATGTGCCAGTACGGTCCACTACAGTGAGCGGCATTCGGCAGAACAAAACTACTATGCCATGCTACCTCCGCATGGCCCACCCACATTACACCTGTTTGAAATTGATAATTATAAGTCATGTAAATTTATACCAGTCCCATTTCATTGTGGATTCCTGTTTTACACCTGGTTATTTTGAGCTTAGATGAGTGCATACTACATACTACTTTCCAAATCCAATCTCCAACCACACAAAGACCGTTTGGCTCAACTAATTCCAACTTATCAGCATGTGAAGATTGAACGAATTAGAGCATGTTAATTAGATCATCATTGTTCATTCTGTTTGCCTTGATTCTCTATTTACGGAACAAACCCAAAACCGAGATTGATTGGCAAATAGAGAAACCAATAAGAAAAAGTAGAATAGATGAATTGAAAAAAATAAAAAAAAAAAACATAGAGATTTATGTAATTCAGCCTATGTTCATGGGTGAAAAAGGAGCATAAATCCATTATAAAAAATGGGAATGGAGGATACAACTTGGTGCAATCTCACTCTCATAAAAACCCCTATATCCTAATACAACCAAGATCTAATTCACAGACTTGCTCTACCTTTCCATGCAAGCTAGAGATGAACAAAAGAGAAAACCTTAATTACTTAATATAAACATATTGAGGTCAGACACTGATTCAGAAACATTTAATGTAAGAGACATTGAAGGGACATGAAACTCTTTAATTAACGAGAGATTAAAGAGAGTTATTAAGAGGCCATTAAAGCTTAAATCATAACCTTTATTGGGGAGATGGACTTGTGTTTGATCATATATAGAGGAAGATCCATAGAATTTATTAAGAGAAATGAAAGATCATTAGTTGCTTCAAATCAACGGTTAATATTTCTTTGATCCAACGGTTAGGCTTGATTGTTACTATAAATTCCCCTCTCCATGTAGTGCAATTCATTCAGAATTTGAGTTGAGATCTTCTTTTGAGTAGCTTTAGAGCTCTCCATCTCTTTCTCCTATTCAGTTTTTGGAGTTGGTGAAGCCCAAAGCTTAGTTGAGTGAGTGCAGTTATCTTGTGATATCCCTTTTTACTCTGCTGCGTATTCTAAAGGTGTGACCATCAAGTTCTTTCATATTTCATCCCTAATCCTTCGTGAAAGGCTTCAATGCATTAGATGTATCTAAGCAACATCTTTCATTGGGTTGTGAGAAGAAAGGTTTGGTGGCACTAAGGCGTGCTTGTGCCAATAATGCTAATGCCTCAATATGGGAATGCGATCTTCAACATATCGAAGTGTAAGGATTAAGAAGATAAGTACCACATGCGACAAAATGTTTACAATATTGTGAAACTCAAAACCGTGCAAATGATGGTCTCACCTTTGAGGATGAAATTAACCCTTTTCATCATTATGCTCCACATGAAGAGCCAAGTGAGGGGGTAGGGGAGGATCATGCAACTTGACCTTATGCTTAACTTCAGAATGCAGATTTGAAGGTGGATATCCCTGAGTTCGAAGGTAAGATCAAACTAGATGACTTCATTGACTAGTTGAATACTATATGCATCCTTGAATATAAAAAAGTTCCAATAGGTCTGTAAATGGAGTGAACTCCAAGCGAATTTAAAGCAAATCAGACCATATTCGAATTTGAATTCGATTTCAAAAATAAGTAAATATTCGAGTTCAATTCGATATTCAACGAATATTTAAAATTATAAACCAAACTCGAATTCGATTATATAATTGAATATTCGATATGATTTGAATTTGGCAAATTCCTAGCATTTACATTGAGAATACTAACTTTGAAAGTAGAGGAAGAAACAATTTCTGTATTGCTATGCCATATGAATGACAAAGATAGACAAATTACAAGAAATAAAGGAGAATAAAAAACCAATAAAAATCTAGAACAAATGACCAAATCTCTAGTTTGTATAAAAAAAATATCTTCTTGTGACCTATGATTTTTCCCCCAAGAGGCCCAGATGACTCATCTCTGCCATAGACCTCTATAGACCATCGGTCGAGTCTCTGATAGTCTCAACGCAATCTTGCATTGCCACAACCTCCCTAGCTTCATTCTATGGCTTTTTGATAGCTCTATCACCATGGTTGAAGTGGAGCAAGCACTTTTGTGAAGGAAACGTTCATGGTGTCGTTGATAAATGAGGACACATGCATGGATGCATTCATTGGCAAGGCTGTGAATATGAGCATCAAGACTTTAAGTAAGAGCCCCACATTCTGAACCTTGCCTAACTCAACAGACTTGTCAAGACCTCACCCTAACACTCAGGCCAATAGAAGTCGAAGTTGAAACATCTGATGTTCGAGCTATATGAAACCCCTTTGTGATTTTTTGGTTCTCATGTTCGCTTCCTCAAACTTTATTTTACAAAGTAGTTGCAAATAGAAAGAAAGAGAAGAGAAACGATTGAAAAGGGAACTTGGGAAGGAGACGATAGATGGAGATGGAATGCTTCGACAAATGAAAAAGTAGAAAAATGAATAGTCTTGTCAAGACCAATAATCAATTGCATTTGGGGAATGGGGACACAACTTTACACACAAAGCAATAGTTTTATAACCTCGGAAATTGGATATAGCTTTACACGCAAAAGTTAACTTATGAGACATGGGTGATTTATTATATATAATATTATATATTATATTATAATAATTGAATTTGAATATTTATCGAATTGAATCACCATATATTCGAATTCGATTCGATAAAATAACCAGTAAGGAAAAATATTTGAATTTGATCATTAAATTAATCAGATTAGCTGAATTTGATTTATCTCAGATTTTGAATTCAAAATCGATTAATTGGATGTCGTTGACACCCCTAGTTCCATATCATCAAAAGATAAAGATTGTAGCCATCAAATTAAAAAAAGTATGCACTTGCTTGGTGGGAGCAATTAAGGGTTTGAATAAAGAGAGATTAAACAAATAGAAAGTCATCACATGGGAAAAAAATGTAATTGAGAAAGAAATTCCTTCCTAAAAATTATCTTCAAAAGTGGTAAACACAATTATACAACTTGCAACAAGGTAAAAGAACCATTAAATGAATATACATGAGAGTTTGATCTATTTACCATGTGACATGGAGTGATTGGACCAAAGGACCATACCATTACATGCCTCATACATGGACTATGCAAGGAGATACATGACATAGTGGTTTTGCAGCCTTGTTGAACTTATAATGATGTTTACAAGTTGGCTATAAAAGTGGAGAAATAACAAGCAAAAAAGTCTAACTTGTCAATTGCAATGTCTACCATTAGTAATGATCAACTACATCAAGGGAAAAGCAACATATAAAGCTACGTGAACCGGTATATACAAATGTTGCATCAAGTTTAAGTCGACAAGGTGATCTAAAGGGCAAGGCAATAAAATGTTTCAAGTGCCTAGGTTTTGTCACATAGCATCAGATTATCCAAATAGAAGTTTATAAATTTAGTCGAGGAAGCTGAATTTGTAAAGCCAAAAAAAGAAGATGAAATGTCTATCCATGATGATTTTAATGATCATCCAGGTGATGACATCACTTGGAGTGACAAAGGAGAAGCTCTTTCACTAGGTGTATAATTGACACTACACACGTTGAAGACAATGATTGGTTGCATTACAACTTCTTTCATACAAGGTGTACATCATGAAATGGTATGCAACCTTATCATTGATAGTGAAAGTTGTAAAAATGTAGTTTCACAAGAAATGGTTGATATGTTGAACCTAAAGACTAAGAAAATATCAACTACCTATAAGCTGGCATGGTTCAAGAAAGGAAATTAGGTAACTATTGTTAAACATTACTTAGTGTCCTCTATTGGCAAGAATTATCAAGACAACGTATGGTGTGGGGTGGCACCTATTGATGTTTATCATCTTTTGTTGGGTATATCATGACAATATGACTGAAAAGCTCAATATGAAGAATTCAAGAATACTTACACCTATTGAAAAGATGGCATCAAAATAATCTTAGGTCCATCCAAGAGGAAGTACATTCCTAAGACTACTAAGGGTGAAAGTACCAACTTCCTTACCATTGGTGAGTTTTTGGAAAAATCCAAAAGGATATAAGCTTTTGTTATAAAATAAGAAAATACTGAAAGTTCTATTTCAATAGTACTTAAGCCCTTAATGAAATAGTATTTTGATATTATTTTTTATGAAATACTAGGTGGATTATCACCAATGAGGAATATTCATCATATTGATTTCATCCCAAGTTCAACTTTACCAAACAAGGCAACTTATATGATGAGCTTAATGAACATAAAGAGTTATATAGGCAAGTTGTGGAGTTATTGGAAAAAAGGTTGATTCGTGAAAGAATAAACCCATGTGCAATGCCAACTCTTCTAACACCAAAAAATGATGGAACATGGCATATGTGTGTAGATAATAGAATCATCAACAAAATCACCATTTAATACAAATTCTCATTCCTATGTTAAATGGCATGTTAGATATGTTAACTAGTTCTCGAATTTTTTTCCAATATAGATTTGAGAAGTTATCATTAAGTTAGAATCAAGATAGAATATGAATGGAAAACTGCATTTAAGACCAAAGATGGATTATATCAGTGGTTTGGCTTGTCAAATGCACCAAGTACATTTATCCGCTTGATGAATCAAATATTTCAACCCTTTATTGGTAAATTTCTTGCATACTTTGATGACATATTAGTATGATGAAGAAGAAGAAGAATTGGCTCAATGGACTTGTATTAGTGCAAATTTAGGAGGCGCTTGGCAAGTCTTTTTAGGAAGATCTTCCAAAAGCTCAAAACCTTAAAAGACTGACGAGCTTTCAAAGGTAGATCTTTAAAGACCAAGGACCATTTGGTTGTAATTTTTTAAAGATCTTTTTAAAAGCTAGAAAGACTGAAAGACCGTTTCGCAAGCATACTTATCAATCCCTCTTACATACATGTTAAATGTTATGTGCGGGACCCAGTAACATTCAAACATGCAAATATTACTTATGGACCCCATTTACACATTTACCTACACAAAATATTAAAATAGACCGCACTCATGCATTTCCTTATACATGATAACAATGTAATTCCTATCCACACATTGACATATGTGGTTATCATCTATGGGCTCCACTTGCACATTCACTTATATAAAATAAAAAATCAATGTGAGCCCACATAGTTTAACATGAATATTTATTTCTAACAAATAGTTCAACACAATCTAATACATTCATCAAATAAAAACACAATAAGTTTAACAAAAAAAACACTAATTGTGTTACCTACCTTCTCTTAATGTTTCTTGGCCGAGGGTGAATTATTCTCAAGTTGTAATGTTCTACTATCTGGAACATGATTTCATCTCGTACTAATTCCATTTGTCTACATGCTTGAGACCCAACACTAATTGTTTCTCGCTTTCTCTTCAAAAATCATTTTTGTTTCTCCTCTAAATTCCAAAACAGCTTTAAGCTTCCTTTCTATTTCCCCACTCAGCAAGATTAGATCAAGGAACTGCAAAGGCAAATTCAACTTGATGCCAACCAAACCAAGGGCCAGTTACTAATGCTCAAACAATAGGTTACTTGAGTTGTTTAATTCGAAGGATCCAAGAAAAAGAGATTGTTTGAAAACTATCCTGCATAGGATTTTTGGTTTATTCATAGGCCCTTCATCCAGAAGGTTGTCAACAATATATTTTACTATTTTGTCTTTGAAATAGAATGCCATAATGGAATTGTTGAGTTCTTGAAGATTTTCTGTAGTGTAATTAGTAGGTTTGCTTTACCACTGAAGGAGGAGCATAGATGTTCTTGTGGAAGGCTTTGATTCCTCTACACAAGCCAAAATGTATGGGTGTTTACCTTCAGTAGTTGTTCTATTGTGTTACATAATTTATAGAGAATGAGCCAAAATTGACAAGTAAAGGAGCTTTTGAAATATTGGCCTGTAACAATTAAGGCCTTTAAAAGTTGTTGTTATGGGTTTGGAGATTCAAAGCATCAATAATGGCTTAAGCCTTAAGGCCCCATAGGCCCATGAGTTAGTATGCATTCATTATCATAAGTTGAAAAGAGAATTTCATTAATCATTCAATGAATCACATCTGCAAAATTAAAATAAGGTCTAGTATCCTCATCAAAAAGCCATCTTAACTAGACATCTAGTAACATAAAATTTTATTATTTTATGAATTGGCCTATGAATGATTATTGTGGGAAAATCCTGTAACTGTAGTAACATGTTAAATTAAAAGGTGAGCATTTTCCTTCAGTTGCATTTCAAGAAATTGAGGTAGTTTTTTTTAGTATTTCAAGGGAAAACTTGTATCATTTCAAGTGACATGAATTCATGGACAACGATAAGAATAATGAAAGATCTATGGCAATCAATTATGCCAATTGCAATAAGAATATTGTCCAAAACTAATTATCAACAAGACCTTTGAGAGGGTTCTACCTAACCTAGTTGATAGTCTTGGTTGAGTCAAACCCCAAACCTAGGGTCAAATCACATCTTAAACATTATCATTCCTAACCATTAACCACCGACTCATTGACTATCAAAATAGAAAACAAAAAGTAAAACATACATTTTAAAAGATTACAATAAATGCTTAAAATACTTGTGCATAAAAAGCAACAAGTCTCTCACTTTCCTATTGTGATGCATTGAACAATCAAATCCATAGGCCACCAAAACCAATAACCACTTGGAGAATTTCCCTTTGCCTTGACTTGCTCAAAGCCAAGATTCACCCTATTATCATTGAAAATGATTTAGCACTTATGCAGGATTACAAAATTGCAAAATGAATCTGATAGCAATTCCATAGTCAGCAACCCAAAGAAGAAAGATGAGAGGCTATTCCAGAAATGATGACTGTAGAGTTTGTTGTTTCCCTCTCTCTCTCTCTATCCTTTTTGTACTCATTTCTTTTATTTTCTTTGTTTTGTTTTTGGGAGGAGGGGTGGGTGGGTGTAAATGTATTTTCCAACTCAAGTACTGTTTAAATTACTATAGCCTTTAAGATAATTAAACTTGTTTCCATGATACCACAAACTACAAAATAGTAACTCTTAAAATATGAAATCAATGACATAAATTATAAAACTTCCACAATCTAGAAAAAAAAAAAGCTTGGTTTATATTCAACCTCTCCTATGGTTTTTGTCAAATACTAAGACCTCTCCTTAGGTTTACCTATTTACTCAACCGTAGGGATGTTAGTTGATTGGGTTTAGTGGTAAACCCACATTGACCCAACTCTTTTGGGTTAGGGTCAGGTCAACTGTAATGAGGTTGAGGTGAATCCATACCAAAACCAACCAATTAACATTGTAGAGTTAGTTGAAACATTGCAGCGTTGAAACCCACCACTGTATATTCGATTAGTTTTTCAATATGATAATGGAGGTGGATTAGTTTTTCAATCTGCATGCCCACTACTAGTATAAATGATCCCTATGCACCCCTTGTAGTTAAATCATCTTCCAACCCATCAGCAAATCTCATTTTCCTTTGGATTCTTTTATTCATACCACTGGTTAAACACTCTATCATCTTCATTTCATCTCCATAAGCCCATCTTACTGACTCCATAGTAGTAATAAAGGCATTATGACTTCAAAACCCCAACTAATAATTAACACACCATTTGCTTTGGATTTATACTTCTTACACATGCCTAATAGACAATGCCTATTCTTTCAACCTAACTTAGAACAGAGTGAAGATGAAGAGATCAATTAAGAATTAGGGGACTCGGGAAGAAGCCTCAGCAATAAGTAATTGTTTTATTATTATTCATGAATAATACATCTAAACTATTCATGCATGCCCCGAGTAAAGCATATCAATATTTCCTTGTTTCACCCACCACCCTCCACCAAATTCCATTTTCATCCCATAGCTCACCATTACGATAGGCCTATAACTACTATAATAAACAAGTATACAACAACCTTAGAATATCCAGAGAGAGCAATAAATAGAAACTCCAATATCCAAATTATCAAACTAAAACTCCAACAACCTTAGAATAAAAGAAACCCAAATTAAGGATTCGTTAGCTCATTCCATAGAAAACACCAGAGAATCATCATCATCAATCCACAAATAACACAAGTTTTCACATCCATGGAAATCATAGAAGAGCGAAGTGAATATAAACTAAAGAAACAAAAAATATTCATCCATATTTAGGGGAAAACAACCATTCCTTTTTACGTTGGGAGAGACAAATAGATTTTGGACTGTTGGACTGTTGGTTTTCATCCAAATGGTGTCGGAATGTTGGTTTACATCAATGATTTTGGACTCAGCAAGTAAGGAATAAAAAATTAGCAGATTATAAAATTTTGCACAATAACAGAAAAAATTATGATATCGGAATGTTGGTTGATTGGTTTCAATTTTTTCTGAAATATATCATGTCCTTCTGGCATCATATATATGTTTTAGCAATTAAGTTCACTGCTCTACCAAAAATTACTATTTTCTAGTAAAAAAAAATCAGGGTTGAAGCAAGACTTCTGATTGTTTGTTGGAAACCTAATTCATATAAATGACTTGGATTGTGTTTTATTGTGATGAGTTATCATTCACACAAAGGAATTAGAGAAGAGAGAGAGTCATTTTGATTTTTAGGAATTAGCAATTAAACTATCCATGTACAAAGAGAAGTTTGAAGAAGAGGAGGAGGAAGAGGAAGAAGAAGTAGAAGAAGAGCGTTTATTACCTACGTCGATTCTTCTCAGTGGTCACTGGAGGCAAAGTTGCTCTCACCGATTGAAATGGAGAATGAAGGAGGTTTTGATCGACCACTTTTCGAATTTTTGTCAAAATGCATAAGAAAGATGAAAGCTCAAATAGATCGTAAGCTTCAATTGGAGCTGGAGCTTTTAGAGCCTTTTTGAGATATTTTCTTTTGGTGTAACGGGCTTTCTCAAGCCAAACAGAAAAAAAGACCATTTTTGGTCTATAGGGTTTCTAAAAACCCGAATGATCTTTCAAAAAATACTTGCCAAACAGGGCCTTTGAGCACCTTAGCCATGTTCTGCAAATGTTGTGTGAAGAGCAACTATATTTAGCACTATGGAGGTCAAAGTGATGGGATTTGAAATATTGAAGGAACAATATCCAGATGTCCCTTATTTTGATCAAAAATATGGGCAAGTTGTCAAAATGGAGCACATAGAGATTTTATTAAACAAAATGGATACTTGTTTCATGGTAATTGATTATGCATTCCAAAATTTTCACTTTAACAAGCCATACTTGTAGAATTACATGGAGGAGGTCTTGGTGGATACTTCGGTCGTGATAAGACTCTGAATTTGGTTTAAACGAGTTTTTATTGGTCAAAAATATTGAAGGATGTCTCTAAGTGTGTACAATGTTGTAGAATACTAAGCTTTACACATCTTTGCCAATTCCAAAAGCACTTTGGGAGGATGTCTCAATGGACTTTGTATTAGAATTACTAATGATAAGAAGAAGAATTGGCTCCATAATAATTGTGGTGGATAGATGGTTGCCTTCAACAAGACATTTGATGCATCTCATATGGCAAAAGTACACTTCAAGCAGATTGTGAACATTAGTGGAATTCTTAAAACCATTACTTCTAATTGAGATTCAAAATTCATTTGCCATTTTTGGGAGATTCTATGAAAAAAAGGGACTAAACTACAATTTAGTAGTTCTCATCACCTACAAATTGAGGACAAATGGATGTTGTTAATAGGACACTTGGAAATTTACTACGGAGCTTAGTTAGCAATAACAAACACCAATGGGATTTGACCCTATCACAAGCCAAGTTTGCATACCGTTGGCTGAAAAATAGATCAATTAGAATGTACCCCATTTGATATTGTTTATGGTCAAATTCCTTACAACCCATTAGATCTTATTTCATTGTCTATCACCAATAAAGTTAGCAAACATGTTGAAGACGTGGTAAGCTACATCAAGGAATTACATGCACAAGTTTAAAATAAGTTCACACTAATGGACCACTCTGAATTTTGAAATGAATTGGAGAGAATGCCTATGATTTTCTTGGTGACATGGATGTCTCAACTACATTTAATGTTGCAAATCTACAACTCCGATGATGATGATCTTGACTCGAGGATAAGTCTTTTTTAACCTAGGGAATCTGATCTAGAAGCATTTAATGCAAGAGACATTGAAGGAATATGCAATTCCTTAATTAATGAGAGATTAAAGAAGGTTATTAAGAGTGTATTAAAGCTTCAATCATAACCTATTTTGGGGAGATGAAGGGACCTATATCTCGTTATATTTAGAGGAATATTTATGATACTTATTAGGAGGGATGAAAAGGTTGTGGGTTAAGATTTTGAGTTAATGATTAATGATTGATTGTTAAGCCTCGGCTCCCAATATAAATGCCCCTACCCATGTAGTGCAACTCATTCAAAATTTGAGTTTCCTTTGAGTAGCCTTATAGTTTGTTTCCTCTTCTCTAGCTTTTGAAGTTAGTGAAGTGCAAAGCTAAGTTGAGTGAGTGCAATTGTCTTATGATTTCCCTTCTTGCTCCATTGCATATTTTGAAGAGCATTCAAGTTCTTTAATCCCTAGTCCTTGATAAAAGATTTGGGTTACATTAGACACCTGGACCCATAAACTGAGAATGGGTTTGGGTCCATACTATCATAGACTACATGCTCGCATTACTTCTTAATTCTACCACTAAACGTAAGCCAATTAATGATACCTAAAAACCTGAGGCTTGATCCAATATCTAATACGATTATATCGAATTTGAATAGTATATTTATGTAATCATATTAGATTCAGATTTTGTAATCTGCATCCGATTAATAATCAAGTTGGATTTGGATTTGACTTATTCTAATTTGATTAAAATCCAAATATGATTATACTATAATATTTATTGATTTTAATATATAAACTTTATATAATTATATTTAAAATTATATAGGAATTTATATATATATATAATAAATTCAATATATATATTTACAATTTTACATTAATTTATTATATATAAAAGTTGAAAAGTAATTATTTTTTTATTTTTTTTATTTTAAAAAAATTCAAGGGAAATGGGTTATATCCATATTCGATCCATTCGAATTAAAATCTAAGGTCTTCAAGTCCAATTGAATTTCGAATCAGATTCAGATGTACAACACCCTAACTAATCATGTGAAATTATGATTTGTTTTTTTACCAGTAGATGTTGATTAAAACATAAATTTGTTGTTGTGTATTAGGCTCAGTTTGGAAGGAGTGCAAATACAAATACGTAGAGTGCAAAACTTTGTATTTTGTATTACTAGTAAAAGTGTATGTGCATTGCACATGGCAATATCAAATGATGATGATGATGATAATAGTCAACAACCAAATGACCTTATTGGTTGAACCATTAAGCTATTTAACCAGGAAAATGGACTATTATTATGACATTAATTCATTTTTTTCTTTGTATTTTAGCCACTTCTATCTTTACTAACAATAATTCTTATTTTTCAAACATATTTTTGTTTAATATGAAGAATATATAATATTAATGCATGTTCGAAATTTTTAATAAAATTAAAAAAAAAATCTATATTTTTGTTTTTTACTATTTAATTTATGAGATAATAAAAAGTACTTATTTACCAAGAGGAAATGCAATTCCAATATATTGTTTGAATGTTGGTTTTTAATATTGTGGTCAAATCAATTATATATATATATATATATATATATAATAAGTTATTTATATTGCATTTTCGTAAATTTCTTATATAATGAAAATAGTTGAAAAAATACTTATATTTTTTGTTTTTCTTTGTTTCAATTATTATATTTTCTTTTCCTTTTAATAATTTATTATTTTTTAAATTAAATTGGATCATATCATATTCGGATATCCAACATATTCAGATTTGAATCAATATTTATGAGATCCGATCAGATCTTTGGATCGTATCAAATTCAAATATACCACGATTCAATTCCGATTCGATCTATTTGCATCCCTACCAAACCACTTGCCTGCAATGACCTAGCTAAATAAATCAAGGTTCAAAGTATCGACACGTATCAGCCCGTATCGGCCGATACGTATCGTTCCGGCACCCCTCCGGTACACCCCTACAGTGGGTGTTTCGGGGGTCTAACTAGTCCAGGGGATGGAGGAGACCTAAACTGGTTGCAAAAAAAAAAAAAAACATATAACAAAGGGTATCGATACGCCCCTACCGGCGTATCGAGCATATCGATATTTTGAACCTTGAATAAAATATCATTGAACCATTTGACATGGTTAGTGGCACCATGTGTTAGACAGTAATTTTCTTTATTTTTATCCCATTTCTATCATTAATGAAAATAATTCTCATTAATCACACTTTTTTTTTATATGATGAATATATAATATTATAGAATATACCCGAAATTATTTACAAATTTCTACATTTTTTAGAATTTTATGTATTTTATTATTTAACAATAACATCATGTGTTGATCCTTTTGACATGGATAGTTGAACCACTAACCCATCACTTGGATGGAAAAACCATTTTTCTTTTCCGGTTGATTTTAAATCATGTATTATATTTTCATCATCAATAAAAGTAATTCCCATTTCCGCATTTATTTTTGCATGTGGTAGTACCAAATGATGATAATGATAATAACCCGTAACCAAAGGACTTTACTGGCTGAACCATTAACCTATTTATCCAGGAAAATGGACTATGATTAAGACATTAATTCATTTTGTTCTGTGTATTTTAGCCATTTCTATCTTTACTAACAATAATTTTCATTTTTTCAAACATATTTTTTTTAATATGAAGAATATATAATAATTAATGTATGTTCATTTTTTTTACAAAATTTATAAAAAATCCTATATTTTTATTTTTTATTATATAATTCATGAGATAATGAAAATTACTTATTTACCAAGAGGAAATGCAATTCTAATATATTGTTTGAACATTGGTTTTTAATATTGTGGTCAAATCAATTATTTATATATAATATATACTATTTATATATAATATATGCTATTTATTATTTATTTATAAATATGTTATTTATATTGCATTTTTGTAAACTTTTTATATGATGAAAATAGTTGAAAAAATACTTATATTTTTTGTTTTTTATTTCAATTGTTATATTTTTCTTTTTCTTTTAATAATTTATTACTTTTTTAAAAAATTAAATAGGATTGTATTAGATTCAAATATATGACATCTTGATCGGATTCAGATTCGAATCAATGTTTATGAGATCCGATCGAATCAGTGGATCAGATCAGATTTGAATATACCATAATTCAAATATGATCTTATCTGTTTGCATCCCTACCAAACCACTTGCTTACGATATCCTAGCTAATTAAATTATTGAACCACTTCACAAGGTTAATCGGGTCATGTGTTAGACATTAATGCTTTTTTATTTTAATCCTAATTTTTAACCCATTTTTATCATTAATGAAAATAATTCTCATTAATCACACTTTTTTCTATGATGAATATATAATATTATAGAATGTACCCAAAATTATAGGCAAATTTCTACGTTTTCTAGAATTTTATGTATTTTATTATTTAATAATAACATCCATTTGATATGGATAGATTAAACCATGTATTCCATTTTTATTTTCATTGTCAATAAAAGTAATTCTTCTTTTCACATTTATTGTTGTTTAATATGGTGAATACATAACAATATAATTGTATCAAAATGCTTTATACAAAACTTATATTTTTCTTTTGTTTTATATATGTATGTATGTATGTATCTATGCATTTAATATTCATTATTTAGTTATGACATCATAGATTGACCCATTTTGATCCGGAATGTTAGATCATTGACCTACCTACCATCTAGATATGGAAATGGTTTCATTTTCAAACTGGTTTTAAATTTTGCATTTCATTTGTATCATTGATAAAATAATTATTGTTTATCATACTTGATGGAGGATGATTTGACCCGACCTATGAAATGATGACACATGGACCTAACTCAGCACAGGCAACAGCTCAGCATCATAGCCTGATCACGGCTAAGTAACGAGCCCATAGAGCAGCTCGCTATATCATAGTTCGCTGTAGGAGGAGCTCGCTACAACACAAGCTTCGGGTCCCCCCGAGCTACCCCGAAGGGGATACTCCAAGACTGCTCCAGCTCGTGAGCTAGGGAAACCAGCTCGCTCCAGCCCCTAAGCGAATAAGTCACCCTAGAGAACAGCCTTAGTAAGGGTAACCTCGAAGTATTCATAAGCTCGCTACAAAGTAGCTCGCGAATGAGCAGCACGGACGTTTCTCAGGAAGCTTCTACCAGACAAACCGTACCGATCAGACTACGCCACGTCTCTTGACTGATGGCGCAGTCCCTGTCCTTTCGATAGTCTGCACCCACGTCTCTCAGCAGGCGGAGGCGTGCCTGCCCCTTTAAGACGTGTCACTCATCCGAGCAAGAGGTATGTTGCAACGATCACCTGCGCAGCCCTGGCAGGTAATGGCTGCAGTAGGGGCCCAGTGGCGCTAACACTCGATTTGACAGTAATTCCCCTATAAAAGCCCTTGAGGCAAAGGGGAAGAGAGATCTCTCAGACTTTTGAGTACTTCCGCACTCTCATATTCTCAACCTGAGTCTTTACTTGCTCGCGAGCTAATCTCTCGAGCATAGTGATAAAACGCAACCTACACTCTTAGCTTTCGCACTCTCGTTTTTCTCCTTCCCCAACGTTCTGACTTAAGCTTCGGAGCATTCCCACCGGGTAAATCCCCGAGAATCCTTCTTTTCATCTTCTCAGGTGTCATCCGTTGCCCACAAGGAGCCAGTCAGCATCCAGCTAGGAGTGCCCAGATCGTGCCGCATCATTTAGCACCGTCTGTGGGAAACGCTTCTAAAAGCCTTCCTCCAAGCTTTTACAACACTTTTCTTCCAAAAACTTAGCATTCTTCATGGCTTCTTCCAGCAATGCCGGACGTGGCAACAGCCAGAACACTAGTGGGGAGCAGCCCCAGCTTCCTACTGTCTACATTGGACAGTTTACCGTCCCCCTCACCGTGGATGAAGTCCCCAGTCTGAATGTGCCTCTTACAGTGACACCCACCATTGCTCCGCTCCCTTCTACTGTAGGAGCAACCTTTACTGAACCCTCGGTTGTGCCCCCAACGGCCAACCTGAACCAACTGGAGGACTTAGTGCAATGCATGCGGGCCATGCAGGCTCAAATGCAACAGTTCCAACAGTTTCAACTCTACCAACAGCAAGTGTTGCACCAGGTTTCCCAGTACCAATACCAGCAGCAGTTTCCCTCTCTGCCTCAGGCCCAGATGTCGCTTCCACCTCGGCACCCGCCCACGAAGCAGGCCAAACCAACCCGACGGAGTGAGCGGCCTCGTCGGGAAGAAGCCTCCTAGGTCCAAGATCCAACCAAGAGCCACGCCTCTTCTCGTCGAAAGAAAGAGAGGCCGGCTGCCATCTCGGAACCCGCCTCACAGCCTGCGAGCGGGTCAGGGGCCTCTCACCCAACAAAGCCCGTGTCACCACAACCTTCGCAGTTCGAGCTCCCGTTAGCGGACAACCCGTTCGAGGTCCTAGCAGCGGGCTATAGATAGGGCCCTTCGGTCTAGAGCCGTCACCAGCAGTCTGAGCCTATCGAGCTCGGAAACACCGAGGCATCAAGCACCAACGCCGAACCAGCAAAGCAGCAGCGAAGATGCCAGCGAGCTCTCCGAACCGCTTCCAGAGCCTCTCCCAGCTCAAAGGAAAGGAGGAGGTGTGCTCAGCTAAAGTGAAAGCTACCCCCCTCCTCTCGGTTTCTTCCCCGTTATCTCTAGAACTCCTTGTTGTCCCCATGCCAAAGGATTTCAAACTCCCTCCTCTGGACAAGTATGATGGGTCTTTCGATCCAAATGACCATGTGGACGCCTTCCAGTCCCAGATGCACCTGGCACGGGCTAGCGAGTCCTGCATGTGCATGGCCTTTTCCACTACTTTCAAAGGAGTGGCCCGCACTTGGTACCGGAACCTTGCGCCAGGATCGATAAGAAACTGGACGCAGTTCGTGTAGGTCTTCACCTCCCACTTCATCACCAGCAAGAGATGCCCGCGAACTCAGGAAAGCCTCCTTGGCATAGTGCAAAAGGAAGGGGAGTCCATCCGGAGCTACATCAAGCGGTTCAATGATGCTTGCTTGTAGATACCCGACCTGGATCCCGCAGTATGCCTCACAACAGCTAAGCGAGGTATCACCCATAAGGAGTTCAAGTGGCACGTAGTTGTCAACCAACCCAAAACCGTAATCAAGTTCCTTAAGCTCACGGATAGATTTATTGGGACTAAGGAGGAGATCAACTAGAAGGGCGAATAGACCCGAGAAAAAAGAAAGAGGGAACCAGAACCCCCGTCTCAGGGCGACAGCAGGAAGAAGAAGTACATAGCTCGGGGGGCGAGGCCAGTCCAGCCCTCCCGAGACCCAGCAGCAGAAAGGGACTACACGCCCCGCAATACAAAACGGCCGAGATCCTCACGACGATCAAGGACGCTCCGTATGTGAAGTGGCCACCTCAGCTGAAGGCCGACCCTAGCACCCGGAATAAAAATTTATATTGTAGTTTTCATAAAGACCACGGTCATAGTACCGAGAGTTGTAAAAACCTCTGCGATGGATAGAAGAGCTCATCCGTTGTGGATATTTACGAAATTTTGTACAAAATAATAATAGTAATAATAATAATAAAGCAGGTCGACAGGGGAAGCAAGGCAGAGACGCCCCCGAATCCAGCCGACAAGCGGAGCAACCGTAGAAGCAGCCCCCCGAAGAGAGACCAGTTCGAGGGATCATCCACGTCATAGTCGGGGAATCGATTGTGGCGGGTTGCACTTCAGCAGCAGCCTGCGCGTCAGCTCGTGAATCCAGCAGGGAAGAGCAAAACCCTCCAAAATGGCCAAGGACAGAAGACCCCATCTTCTTCACAGAGGACGATGCGCGCGGGGTCCACTACCCTCATGACGACGCGCTCGTCATAAAGATGAGGGTCAACGACTTCGAAGTCAAGCGAGTCCTCGTTGATTCAGACAGTTTGGCGAATATCCTCTTCAAAGCGGCCTTCGACAAACTCCAGCTTCAGGAGAGCGACCTAAAGCCCGCAAACACTCCCTTGGTTGGCTTCAGCGGAGAGGAAGTTTGGCCCCTAGGAAGAGTAACAATACCTGTGGAAGTCGGCACCTGGCCTAGCATTGTAAGGCTCGACCACGACTTCTTGGTGGTCGCGACCCCCTCCCCATACAACGCCATAGTAGGTCGACCGATTACCCAAGCCTTACGGGTTGTGGTGTCTACCTACTACTTGGCCATGAAGTTCCCCACGGACTTCGGTATCGGGGTAGCGCGGGGTGACCAGCTTGAGTCCCGCAAGTGCTATATTGCTGTCGTCAAGGGAAAAGCTAAGGTGGCTGACGACCTTGAGCTAGAGCGACCTGTGGAGCAGAGCGAGGAACGAGCTGCGCCCACGAAGGAGACTGTCTCCATTCCGACCTCGGCAGAGGACCCTACCCAAACGCTTCAGATCGGCGCTTCCGTCGAGGAGCCCCTGCGGTTCGAACTAGTACGCTTTTTACTTAAGAATTTAGATGTTTTTGCTTGGTCCGCGGCAGAAATGCCCGGCATAGACCCCGACATTATAACTCATAAGCTTAATATTGATCTTGTAGTTAGGCATGTTAAGCAAAAGAAACACAACCTAGCCCTAGAGTGGTGGAGGGTAGTCGACGAGGAGGTCGGGAAGCTCCTTGCAGCCGATTTTATCAGGGAAGTCCATTACTCAAGCTGTGTGGCCAACCCCGTTCTGGTGAAAAAAGCTAACGGTAAATGGCGCATGTGCGTCGACTACACCGACCTAAACCGAGCTTGTCCAAAGGACTGCTTCCCACTCCCCAGGATTGACCACCTAGTGGACGCGACCTCGGGGCATGAGTTGCTGAGCTTTCTAGACGCCTACTCGGGCTACAATCAGATCAGGATGAACCCAACAGACGAGGAGAAAACTACCTTCATAACCGAGCTCGGCCTGTACTATTACAAGGTCATGCCCTTTGGGTTAAAAAATGTCGGGGCGACCTTCCAAAGACTTGTAAATAAACTGTTCGAGTCGTTAATTGGCTAAAAAGTGGAGTGTTATGTAGACGACATGGTCGTCAAAACCCAACTTTCTGGTGATTTAATACAAGACTTGAACTTAGTTTTTGAAATTCTGCATAAATTCAGTATGAAGTTGAACCCGAACAAGTGTGTCTTTGGAGTCACTTCAGGTAAATTCTTAGGGTATATTGTGAACCGGCGCGGCATCGAGGCCAACCCGGACAAGATAAAGGCTATCTTAGATATGAGACCACCTCGGAAAGTGAAGGAGGTTCAAAGGTTGAACAGTAGAATAGCCGCTCTGAGCCGCTTCATGTCCAAATCGGTAGACCACTGCCTGTCTTTCTTTAAGGCAATAAAAAGCAAAGGGTTCAAATGGACCCAAGATTGTCAGCTCGCGTTCAACGAGCTCAAAAGGTACCTCACCAGTATTCCGGTTTTAACCTGGCCCGAAGAGGGCGACGTTTTAGAGTTGTACCTCTCGGCCAGCGACGAAGTGGTCAACTCGGTACTAATAAAGGAAGTAGATCGGGTCCAATGGCCCATCTACTATGTTAGTAAAGTGTTGCAGGGAGCAGAGACAAGATATCCAAAGATAGAAAAATTGGCCTACGCACTGATTATCGCAGCCCGAAAGCTCCGCCCGTACTTCCAATCTCATACTGTTGTCGTCCTCACCAACAAACTTCTGAGGCAAGTTTTACTCAAGCCCGAGGTCTCTGATCGACTAACGAAGTGGTCCGTTGAGCTCAGCGAGTACGATCTCCAATATAAGTCGCGATCTGCTATCAAAGCCCAAGCCTTAGCAGATTTTGTTGTAGAATGCACTTTCGGCTCCGAAGTCCCCAAGCCAGTTGAGCCCGAAGCCCCTAGCTCGGGCGAGCCCGAAGCTCCCAGGCCGGTCGAATCTGAGCACTGTGAAGTTGCAGCCAGTGTGGCATCTCTCCTACATGGCCCAAGCGGCACAAAGTTGGAGTACGCACTACGCTTCGAGTTTGCGGCATCCAACAATGAAGTAGAGTACAAAGCGTTGATAGCTGGGCTAGCTCTAGCCAAAGAAATGAAAGCCAAGCACATTATCATTTGCAGCGACTCCCAGCTCGTGGTCAATTAGGTCACAGGAGAATACGAAGCTCGCAAACTGACCATGATTGCTTACTTAGCCAAAGTACAGGAGGTCCTGCTAAGGCTGAGGCCGACGCCCTGTCCCAGTTGGCCAGCACCAATGATAACACCATGAGGACCGTGTACATAGAGGACCTTCCTCGGCCTAGCATTCTCGGGGGGGCTGAAGAGGTCGCTCCCGTCGTTCAAGCAGAGCCAAGCTGGATCGATCCGCTCACGAGCTTTCTGCTACACGGGACCCTCCCTGTGGACCGCAATGCCGCCAAAAGGGTAGAGCGTCAGGCGGCCAAATACGTCATAATAGACGAACGGCTGTACCGAAGATCCTACACGCTCCCCTACCTGTGCTGCCTGCGACCTTTCGAAGCCGAGCTTGTACTCCACGACACTCATGAAGGTCTGTGCGGCGGACACTTGGGGGGCAGGGCCCTCGCCCAAAAATCACTACGACAAGGGTACCACTGGCCAACAATGAAAGCAGACGCCACCAAACTCCTCAGAAAATGCAACAAGTGCCAGAAGCACGCCAACATCCATCATCAGCCCGCTGCCGACCTCAAATACCTCACCAGCCCATAGCCTTTTCATAGTGGGATATCGACATACTTGGGTCGTTCCCACCAGCGACAGGCCAGAGGAAGTTCCTAGTGGTAGCAGTGGATTATTTCACCAAGTGGGTAGAAGTTGAACCTCTTGTAACAATTACAGTCTGAAATGTCCAGAACTTCTTTTGGAAGAACATAGTGTGCCGCTTTGGTTTACCTCGACTGCTAATCTCTGACAACGGCAAGCTGTTCGAGGACATAAAATTCCAGAACTGGTGCCAAGAAATGGGGATATGACAAAACTTCACTTCGGTCGCACACCCTCAAGCGAACGATCAAGTAGAGGTTACGAACAAGGTTATTCTTCGCGGACTGAAAGCGCGCCTAGATCGAGCTAAAGGACTGTGGGCAGACGAGCTACCGAATGTTTTATGGGCCTACTGAACCACAGAGAAGACCACCATAGGAGAAACTTCCTTCAATCTCACTTATGGCACCGAAGCAGTCATCCCAGTTGAAATTGAGATTCCCTCGTTACGACTAGAAGCATTCGACGTTAAGGCAAATGAAGACGAGCTACGTACCAACCTCGACCTACTCGACGAAGTAAGGGACCTCGCATATATCAGGGCTGCAGCTTACCAACAAAGAATAGCCCGATACTATAACGCCAAGGTCAAGAAGCGGAACCTCCGCGTTGGTGACCTGGTCCGTTGGCAAGCTCGGACCGAATTGGGAAGGAACATACGAGCTCGAGACCCTCGAAGGGAAACAAGTACATCGGGCATGGAATATTGTCAACTTAAGACAATGTTACCTGTAACAACTGAGTAGACCACGAGTCACTCCCAGAGCCTAAGGGCCAAAATGTCGAGCTAATACGACCTCGGTGCAATGAGACCCAGTCGCCTCTATGGTATGGGCGAACTACTAAGTAGACTATGAGTCACTCCTAGAGCCTAAGGGCCAAAATGCCGAGCTAACACGACCTCAGCGCAATAAGACCCAATCGCCTCCACGGCATGGGCAAACTTCAAGGGCAGACTATCTCACCCCCTCAGCCTAAGGGCTAAAACACCGAGCTAATAAAAGAACTCGGCACCAAGAAAGACTTAGTCGCTTCAGTGGCGAAGGCAAAGTATGAAATATCAGAGACGTTGGCAGCTTAGGTCCAAACCCCACGAAGCATGGCTCATCTCGGCACATTGGTTAAACCAAAGTATAGGCAACAAACGTGTAGTTCGGGCATACATGGTGACCACTCCGTGGTATACTATAGAGATGCCTTAAACATAATTGCCGAAAGGTCTTATTTTAGGCATGTAGCCCTAACAGCTCGAAGTGATGAGATCGCTTTAGCAAAAACAAAAAGAGCACACCGTACTTGGAAGAAAAGGGAAACTTCATTACTGTCTCAAAAAAAAAAAGAAAAAACAAACAACAAAGCAGCAACTGAGCTAAAAAGCTCAAAAAAGTCTGATAGAAAATAAAAGGGCACAATCGCCCAACAAAAGATCCTTTCAAGACCGAGTTTATGGCACCCAGGAGCCACCAAAAGTCAAAGCAGATGATCAAACGCCGCCGAAGCCTCAGGGATCCACCACCTCGTCCTCATCATGCGGAGAGTCAGGCTCATCTTCCTCCACCTGGTCCGTCGTCTCGGGAGACAGGCCCTTCATAGTGATGCCGTCGAGGTTGAGCCCAGAGAATTTCTTCCGGACCAACCACCAACAAAGCTTGAACCTGGAGCAGTACGAACTTGAGCCATAATCTACCTGGAGGTCATGATATTCCTGGGACTCTTTGAAGTCCCAGACCGCCTTCTCTCGCTCGGCCTCTACCATGTTGTCAAAGTTTCGAGTTCGGTCCAAAAGAGTGGACTCCAAGTCCCGAACCTGTTGGCGAAGGAGCTCCCTCTCCGCTGCCACCCTTGATGACTCCTCCCTGTAGCGCGCGCTCTCTTCAGAAAGCCTGGCAATTTGCGCCTCCTGGTGTCGGACGAGCAGCTCCTAGGACTCGCTCCCCTTGCGAGTGTGAAGGAGCTCGCCCCGAGTCTGGTCGAGCTCGCCCTGGAGCTTCTGAATGTTGGCCTTCTGGTTACGAGTGTCGCAGGAGTGGACATGCGTCTGGAGGGCCATGGCGTGTATGGTGGTGTTCACCTGCCAACAAGAGACTGGAGTCAAAGGACAACAAAAAGGAAGGAAAGACGAAGAAGAAGAGAATGACCACTTACCACCATACAGTGAGAGGCGGCAAGTGCGGCAAGATCCCCAGGCTTCATCCCTCTCCACTTAGCAACCTTTTCGTTGCAGATTGCTCTCCGGCACCTCCGACGAGCCACAATGAAGTCATTTACGCCCTCCCAGTTCCCCACTGGGAGCCGCAGATAGGGAAACGACTGAGAAGGACCCGAGGGGACTACCCCTTGCTGCGGGAGCTCGCCCTCCTCGAGGCTGGCCCCGCCAGCACCTCCTTCGGATGGGGGTGGCGGAACTTCGGGCGGCAGAGAGGTGAAGCCTGGCTCAGCAAACCCGAACTCAGTACCCCAGAGGGGGGAGTCTGGTCAGGGCGCGACCTCTTCACTTTGCGCCTCTGGTTCCTTGAAAGAAGACGACGCGAGTCAACACCAGACATGATGGCTGCCAAGAAGAAACCATAAGGTATTAGTCCGGTAAGAACAAAGTATATGTATATACACAATATTGTGACAAGGTATTACGCAACCTAAAGAGACAACCTACCCGGGCTCAGGTCGGCCTACACGAGCTTCTCCTCGGTCAAGTAGTCCGAACAGAGGAAGCCTACTGATGCCTAGGACAACATCGTTTTTTGAAATTCAGAGTCCAGCTCGACCCTGGAGTCCTAAATGGCACTCCTCCAAGAAGTAGGGAAGGGCCACCCCTCAGGGTTGCGGACCAAAAAATAATCCCGCTTCCAGGCGGGAATTTTATTCGGTGGCTCGTGTAAGAGGTTGTAGCCACGACGAGGGGAGAGGTAGTAAAGACGCCTCTCCGGTGGAGCCCCGGGGTGGCATTCTTTATACAGAGAATAGCAGAAAAGATGTCAAGGTCCAAAGGAAGACAGTATTCACAGCACAAGGATGTCCCAACCATGTTCTGAATGGCGTTGGGATGAAGCTGATCGATAGTGATGTTAAAATGGTTTAGCACCTCCAGTATCAAGGGGTGTAGGGGGAGACGTAGGCCAGCCTCGAGCTGCTCCTGGTAGATGACTATCTCGTTGGGGTTGTGCTCCCACGGGAAGTTACCGGTGGGAAGGCAGTAGACAAGGTCCCCAGGAAGGTGAAAATAGCTTATTAGAGACCTAAGTCTCCCCGCTGTCATAGAGGAAGGGCCGAAAGTATCAGGTTCCCTTCCCCGAGAAGTGGAAGCTCCGTCACCAGAGGTCTGCCGAGCCCCTGGGACATGTTCCCATGCTCCCCCCGAGCCTAAGGGAGCATCATCATCCTAGCCACCACCCCGGTGGTGAGTATGGTACGGGTACCTAGACATGATTGACAGTAATCGAGACTCACCGGAAAAGACGGGACGAAGTAAACTGAGGAACTCGAATAGACTTGACAGATGCGCGACCTCAGAATCCGAAGACAACAAGATGGCGTGAGAGAAAGTGAGACCTAGAGGGCCCTCCTATTTATAGTCTCCGCGCCTCCGAATCAATGGCCCGGATTAAGGCAGATCTGACGATTTGCAGGTGTGCTGACCGCACGCCTTCTGAAATCGAAAAGCGATTGGCTGCACGTCTCCCATGATTGAGGTAACGACAGTTGCACGACATCCGGAGTTAAGAGCCACCTCAGCACATTTTTAGAATACGAAAGGTCAGAAAATCTCTCGATTCCCACGAACGCATTTAATGTGAGCAGTCAATCAAGTTTGAATTTCGGTCAAATCAGTCCATCATACTTCATGAACTCCTTGTGCTAAGGCAACACTCTTAGCTCAAGGAGTGGGGGGCAATTGATGGAGGATGATTTGACCCGACCTATGAAATGATGACATGTGGACCTGACTCATCACGGGCAACAGCTCAACATCATAGCCTGATCATGGCTAAGTAATGAGCCCATAGAGCAGCTCGCTATATTATAGTTCGCTGTAGGAGGAGCTCGCTACAACACAAGCTCCGGGTCCCCCCGAGCTACCCCGAAGGGGATACTCCAAGACTACTCCAGCTCGCGAGCTAGGGAAACCAACTCGCTCCAGCCCCAAAGCGAATAAGTCACCCCAGAGAACAACCTTAGTAAGGGTAACCCCAAAGTATTCCTAAGCTCGCTACAAAGTAGCTCGCGAATGAGCAGCACAAACGTTTCTCATGAAGCTTCTACCTGACAAACCGTACCGATCAGATTGCGCCACGTCTCTTAACTGATGGCGCAGTCCCTGTCCTTTCGACAGTCTACACCCACGTCTCTCAGCAGGCAGAGGCGTGCCTGCCCCTTTAAGACGTGTCACTCATCCGAGCAAGAGGTACATTGCAACGATCACCTGCGCAGCCCTGGCAGGTAACGGCTGCGGCAGGGGCCTAGTGGCAGTTACACCCGATTTGACAGTAATTCCCCTATAAAAGCCCTTGAGGCAAAGGAGAAGAGAGATCTCTCAGACTTTTGAATACTTCCGCACTCTCATATTCTCAACCTGAGTCTTTACTTGCTCGCGAGCTAATCTCTCGAGCACAGTGATAAAGCGCGACCTACACTCTTTGCTTCCACACTCTTTTTTTCTCCTTCCCCAACGTTCTGACTTAAGTTTCGGAGTATTCCCACTGGGTAAATCCCCGAGAATCCTTCTTTTCATCTTCTCAGGTGTTGTCCGTTGCCCACAAGGAGCCAGTCAGTAGCTAGCTAGGAGTGCCCGGATCATGCCGCGTCAATACTTATTTTTGTTTATATTATTAGTTTATAATACCAAGGTTTTTAAAACTGACCGGGAGAACAAACCGGTCAGGGGTCCGGTTCCCAGGTTGAACGGTCCGACTGTTCAAACCGAACGGTCGGCCTGTTTTGACAAAAAATAAAGAACGGTCAAAACCGTTCGAACGATTCGAACAGTTAACCGCTTGGGTCAATAGTTTGCTAACCAAAATCAATGGTTTTTGGGAAAAATCCAATTTTTGGGGAAAAACAGAATCAGTCACCTGACCGGTTCCCAATTTTTCCGGTCTAACCGTCCGATTTTGCAAACCATGTATGATACTATAGATCTGCCCAAAATTATTTCATATTTTTTTGTACTATTCTATTTTAAAAAATATATATGTATATATTTTTAATTATACGTCATGGGTCAACCTATTTGACCTGAAAGGTTGAACCACTAACCCATCCCCTAGATAGGAAGATGGTTTAATTTCCCATCGGTTTTAAGTTGTATATTTGATGTCCATCATTAATAAAATTATGTTTATTTTATCATAGCTATTTTTTAATATAACAAATATATAATAATAGAAATGTGTCCAATTTTTTTCAAAATTTCTTTTTTTCTATATTTTTTGTTTTTATTTCTAATTTTGTATTATTTATTTAAGACATCATGAAATTATCCATTTGACCCAAATGGAAAATATGATTTCATTTCTAAGTTTATTTTAAAAATATAAAATTTCATTCTATTAATATTTATTGTGTATGGATTTATTAGTGGAATTTAATGATGATAAACAAAAGTACTTTTTATATTTCTAAATTTATATTATTTATTTATGACATCATGAAACTATCCATTTGACCCAAATGGTTGAACTACTTACCCACCACCTAGATGAAAAATTGAATTTCATTTCTATGTTTATTTTAAAAATATAAAATTTCATTCTATTAATAATTATTGTGTATGGATTTATTAGTGGAATTTAATGGTGTTAAACAAAAGTATAAATGTTGGATTCAATGAGAGAGAATGTGATTTATTTAATGATTTAAATGTGAGACTTAATGAAAGGTAATTGAATGTACTTAATGGTAATCTTTTAATTACATTTTCTTCCCTTTCAATAAAGATGAACTAAATTCAAGATGAGGGGTATTTCAGTAAAGAAAAATTCTAGAAGCCAATACCTCCTCATTCACACTTTCATAAGTAGTATAGATTTTGTATGTATTTATAGTGTACGTATTTGTATTTATACTCGTCCCAAACTATGCTAATATCTCCATGAATAAAAAATTCAAGGTGTGCAATAACAAAAAAAATTCACGGTACTCACCACCTCACCACCGCTTATGTCACAGAACGATGCGAATTATATTAATGAGGAGCACCAACAACCAAGGTTTCAAATTAGACAGTGTGGATCGATGGTAATGAGACATGATTCATTTATTAGACAAGCGAACATATCTTTGAGGTTTTCAAAACAAATATCATTGTAGCAATCATTCGTGCTTTTAGGGAGATTAGTAAGTGTCTACGTGCTTTGCACGTGGTAATTATAGATGATGATAATGACAGTAACAGTGTATTCATAAATTTCTACAAACACATATTTTTATGTTTTTGCTTTTTATTATTAATCATATGAAAATTGCAAAATCTAAATAGGATTGCATAAACAATTCATCTAAATATGTGATAATCAAATCGAGTTGTGAAGTTTCAAGTATCATTGACAAGTCTATTTTCTTGGTTGGGTTCTTCTTTTTATAATATTTTATCTTTTTGGTGTTTTTTTTTTCTATTTAGTTATCAAAAAAATGTAAGATTAATAGAGGAAATTGAATGAGGTGAAAAATAGTAGTTCAGTTTATAAATTCAAAAATGAGTATTTTAGTCAAAATAAAGTTTTACAATCTTATTTATATTTTTAATAGTAGTGTAAATTTTTCCATATTTTTTTATATTTTTGTGTAAAAATAATTTTGATATGTAACACTTACTTTTTGTATAATATGATAATTAATTAATATTATTCATGTGCCTAAATGTTTATTTTTTTGCAACATTTATGTATTTTGTTATATTTTTTTATTTTTATTTTATTAATTTTTATTATTTATTTATGACATTAAATGTTAACACATTTGACCCAAAAGTTGACAAATAGTAAAATAATTTCATTTTCGATAAGTTCTATAGTATGTATTTCATTTTCATTATCAACAAAAATAATTATTTTTATTACCCTTATTTTTTAATTTGATTAAAAAAAGAATCATAAATGTGTCTAATTGTTTCTATGTTTTTGTAATTTTCTATATTTATTTTTATTTTAAAAATTTTATTACCTAACTATGACTTCATAGGTTTATTAATTTGATTGGAATGGTTGGATTGCTTAGCCATTACTTGGATAAAGAATGTTTTTGTTTTTTAGTTAATTTTAAAATATATGAATTTATATTGTTAAAAATTTTGGCATAGATGTAATTAATACCATTTATTGATGAAAAATAACTTAAATATAGGATTTAATAAGAGAAAGTGGGAGTTAATACTTTTAAGTATAAGACTTAATGAGAGTGGATTAAATAAGGTGGAAAGTAATAATTGAAGTTATACATTTTCAATCCTTTCAATTAGAGATGGATTAAATACACAAATATGGTCATTATAGTAGCTATTAAAGCTGACATTAAAGCTATAATAAAATAACTTTTATACCCTTTCTCAAACAAAGAAATAGAGGGTAATATTAATCCCCAAAAAAATATTCACACTTTTATATATAACTAGTAAATTTGCACCTGGCAATTTAAGATGATAAAGATAATAATATACATTAAAATATTATGTCCCAAAGAGAGTAAACATTATGTCTATAAAATAATTCCATATTAGAGATGTTCTAAATGTTGTCTACAAATATTATGTATTTTTTGTATATTTTGCGTTTTTGTCTTTCTTTAATTTTTATTATTTAATTATGACATAATGGCTTGACCCGTATGACCCAGATGGTTGAATTGCTTATCTACTACCTAGATAGAAAGACAATTTCATTTATTAGTTCAATGTTGAAAAAAATGAGATTTAGGGTTAGTTTGATTTGCGGGCAGGACCAAAAGTAATTTTATTAGTCTATTTGTTATTTTCTTATCACTTTATTAATATTTTATGAATATATAATTATCATTTATTATTACTTTTCTATTATTAATATATTAGTATTTAATAATTAATACCTTAGTATTTATTATTAATTTATTACATTTTATTATTACTTTCTTATTAGTTTATTAATTTTTATCATTTTAATTATTTTAGAATTAATTTATTCTTATTGAATAATTAATATGTTAGTATTTTATTATTACTTTAATTATGTTATATATATTATTTGTACTTAATTATTCTTATTATTTAATAAATAATGTTTTATCTTTTTATTATTACTTTGTTTGTATTATTTTATTAGTATTTATCATTAATTTATGAGTATTTTATTAAAATATCATTATATTATTATTACTTGAATAATCTTTTTATTATTATATTTTATTAATAATTTATTATATTATTATATTTTATTCTTATTTTCTTATTGGTTTATTAATATTTTATTATAGTATGACTATTTTATAAATATTTTACTATTGTTATTATTATTATTATTATTACTACTACTACTTTCATATTATTTTTTTGTTTAATTATGTATTTATTTTTTTATTATTACTTTAATTATATTATATTAATATTTTATTATTACTATTTTTATTACTATTAACTTATTATTGATTTGTTAGTTATTTATTATTTTATTAACATTAGGGTTTGGGGGGCCTTTTGTCATCAGTTCTTTATTTCTTTATAGACTTTCGTATGGAATTCCATTCCTGAGGGCAAGCCTAGAATTGCTATTCCCCTAAGAATATGAATCAACATCCAATTCCACCATATGGGCGTTAGCACCTTAAATATATGACAATGAGAGGGATTTAAACGGGGTGAAAAATAATAGTTAAAATTACATGTTTTGGCCTCACAATTAAAAAGGGATTAAATTCAAATTACATTTTTTATATTTTCATGTGTATAAAAGTAGTTCTTATTTTGGAACTTGTTTTTATTTTATAAGATGAATATACAATTATTAGAGATGCGCTCAAATGCTTTTTTTTTCTTGCAAAATTTATGTATTTTTCATTTTTCATTTTTTATTATTTAATTATGATATCAAATATTAAAACAGTTGACCTAAGAGTTGAGTTGTTGACTCGGACCAAATAGGAAATTAAATTCATTTTTGGGTAAATCTCTTAAACTACCCCTACTGTTCACGGAATTAACAAACTATACCCTTACTGTTTAGATACTGGCTTGCGCTACCATTAAGTTTTTTGACAATTGTCTAACACTTCCCCTGTCGTTAATTTTCCGTTACACTCCGTTCACATGTGACATTACGTGAGTATTAATTATTTTAAATTCCTAAAATGCCCTTATTGTTCACTACTCTTATCCCCTTCCTCTCGACCTGACACACCCTTCCTCCTCTGACCTCTCAATCTTCCCTATGGTTCTTGGGAGAAGAGCTTCTATGAAGGACCAACATACAAAGTTGAAGGTCGAGGGCATAGGATCCGGATGCCTGCAACCTATGCGACGAGAATCTTTCAGCTCACAAGAGAACTCAGTCATGAGTCCAACGCTGAGACCATTCGGTGCCTCCTCGAACACGCCGGACCCGCCATCATAGCCACTACAAGTGGTGCCCGCCATCACCACTGTTGATTGAACCTCCGAGAACTCTGTTTTGTGATGATATAATTTTCCTACTATTTTCCCATATAAAACCAAATAATGGAAAGTTAAATTTTTTCACTTTCCCATCCCATCCCATCCCATCCCATCCCATCCCATCCCATCTTTTCCCATCCCACCCAAATCTTCCCACAAATCAAATGGAGCCCGAGGGATTCATATGAAGGGAAAATTTATAAAATAATTCAATTTCAAAAAAGAGATTGGGAGGGTTTGGGGTAGTGATTGATATGAAGGGAAAATTTGGAAAATAAACATTTTAGTTAAATTAACTACATGGTTATTTTGGACATTTTCATGTCTCTTGTTTGAGGATTATAAGAGAAGGGGTTTACTTGCAACTGTGTTACAATGTTCAGAGGAGGTGATTGCAATTACCTAACTTTAGGGGAGGTTTTCAGCAATGGTCAAAAACTTCAGGGGGGGTTAGAATTTTACCCCTTAAAAAACTTGGGTTTCATATTGTTAAAAGGTATTTGATAAACATGAGTTCCAAATTACTTTTCAAAATATTTATTTTTATACTATTAAAATTAATGTTGTCTTTAATCTGCAAAATTTAATGATGAAAAAATATATCTTAAATATAGGGTTTAATGAGAGAATATATCCAATTAGTTTTAAATTTTACATTCAATTTCCATCATTAATAAAACATTCCTTATTTATCATACTTATTATTGTTTAATATGTCGAATATATGATGCTAAATGTTCCCAATTATTTTTTTATTTTTATATTTTTTGTATTTTATCTATTTTTGCATTTTATTATTTAATTGTGGCAACATGGATTAACCCATTTGACCCAAAATGGTTTAATTTCTTACCACCACCTAGATGAAAATACTATTTTTTCCTAATTAGATTTAAAAAATATAAGCTTTTATGTTATTGAAATTATTAATTTATTATGTATGGATTTAATTAATATAACTTAATGATGAAAAGAAACAAAAATGTTTTAAATATATAATTTAATGAAGGTGAATGTAAGTTAATTCCTTAAATATTGGTCTTAATGAGAGGTAATTGAATGCTTTAAATATTTTAAAATTATATCTTTTCAACTCATTTAATATCAAAAACAGATTACCCTATTTACCCTCATTTTTTATCAATAAATTTAAATGTGAAAGGATAATTTTATTCTTAAAAAATTCAAAAAATATTCTTAATGCTATTAATGCTTTTTAAAATAGTATAGATATAAATATAGATAAGATTTGTTAAAAATAAGACGCTACCAACACCGCTTCCAACATGATCTATAACCGCACATCTCAGACAAGTTTCGTTTGTATTGAGATTATTCGGAGTCGATAGGCTCGATACACGAGGACTCAAGGAAAGGGAATCTCTCGAGGGCAAATATAAATTAAGAGCCTAATATTTTTAAATGTTCAATTCAATCTTAAAAACTGGCAAACAAGGAAGCTCGCATGAGCCCACCCGATAACTTTTTGAGCTAGGGTTTCGATTTATCCAGGAGTTTGCTCTCCTTTTGGTTTAGATTTGAATGCTGTCTCTTTTCCTGAAGCTATGGAAGCTTATAAGAATTGGGTAAGGAAGAACAAGGATTACGTCCACTCAATTGAGTCCCTTGCCAATGTAAGCTGTTTCCACCACCACCACTACTACTTCTGTTTCTTTTCTTATCGATCTTCTATGCTTTTTCTTCGTTTGCTTGTTTGCTTGGTGGTTGGAGTGTTCTTTCTACTTTATTCGTTTTTTGTTTTCTTTATCATGATAGTTCAGGAAAAGGAGAATTAAAGCATGAAAAGAGAAGATGTGAGCTTGTTTTGTATTTCGATATTTAGTTGGTGCTCTCTCATCTGGGTATTGAAAATTAATGTACAGAGTTTGACGTGGCTTCTCCCGGAACGCTTTTCTGATTCGGAAATAGGACCAGAAGCAGGTTTTGTGAAATTTTGGTAACAATTGGCTTCTTCTTGTTGTCTCTAAAGCTGCGAAACTAATGACTTTCCTCTATTTCTCTTAGGGGCTTGTCTATCTTTATCTTGCTTTTACTTTTCCTTTATGGGTTTTTGTTCAACACAATCACTTACGTGGAGATTGAAGTCTTTGAGAATTGTCTTGCAGTAACTGCTATTTTGGGTATAATTACTGCTATCAATGATCACATAATCGAAACGACCCCGACGCGAAACACTAGCTCTGCAGAGCCCTCTTCGTTCCCTTGGTCCTTGTGCATATCTGCTTTGAAGGACTTGGAGACATTGGTTGAAGTTGTGGCACAACACTTCTATGGTGACGATAAAAAATGGAATTTCATTGCCGTTACAGAGGCTATAAAGTAAGCAATGCCTCTACATGGTGATTTTTAGTCCCTTTCTCTAGTTAGTTTATTGGCTAATCTGCCAGTTGATTTGATTCAGGGTACTAGTTAGGTTGGCTTTGTTCCGGGATAGTGGATATAAGATGCTCCTGCATGGAGGTGAGGCAACAAATACAGTGGAGGATCCAAATGCTTCTGGTTCCCACCACAGAATGCAAAATTTCACAAAACCTGGTGGACATCAAGGGCCCGGTTACTTTCAGGACTATAATGGCTATCGTGCACAGAATCTGGAAGGAAGGGCATTATCAGCATTGAGTAGGTTTGGAGAGAATGCTAGGATGACCTTGGACCCTACATGGTTGAGCAGATTACATTATCAACATTCTCCATTTGTGGAATCTTCAAGTAATGCTTCTTTGACAGCATGGTACCTTGATAACTTCAATGAATGAAAATTGCTTGTGATGCTTCTGTTAATTCTGCCTTTTATTTTTATTGCAGGTCCAGTGGCTGAGAGGCCTACCCTTGCCAAAGTTTTGTCTGACCAGGGGCTTTCTGGTGGCTTATTTGTACTCAGTGAAGTGCTTTTTATCACAAGGCCACTTATTTATGTTTTATTCATTAGAAAATATGGAGTTCGGTTTTGGTTGCCTTGGTTTATTTCATTAGCTGTGGATATCACTGGAACGGGAATCCTTTCCCTTGTCACAAGTTCATGGGGCAGTAAAAATAACCAACATTATTCTCTTTCCACATCTGAAATGAATGAGGTGAGGATGATAATTTAACTGTCTTTTCATTGATTCATTGCTCTATTAGAGCCAGTTTCTATTCTTTGAGCAGTTTATGTCTTTACCACCTGTTAGTTCCTTATAAGAAAAAGTTCATTTTCCTTCTTTTCTTTTCTCTCCCTCTTTTTTCTTTTGTTGCTAAATAAGTTGCAATGATATGGGCTTGATACAGGTCAAAAGGAGAAAGCTGTTATGGGCACTTTACTTGATGAGAGATCCATTCTTCAGCAAGTATACCAGGTACTTCTCTATGCTTTCTTTAACTTATTTCTGGATTTGTTTAGTTTTCTTTTGGATTTTTTACTTATATCCAATCACATTCCAGGCAAAGACTTGAAAATGCTGAGAAACTCTTGGAACCTGTTCCTGTCATTGGGTTACTCACAGGTGCACTTGATGTCTACTTTGTGACCTAGATCTTATGCCACATTATCATGTTGATTTCTAGCTAGTTGAGTTTTTATATTTCAACTTGGGGAATGATTAATCATGAATTCTACATTTTCTTTTGCATGCAGCTAAATTTATCGAACTTATTATTGGAGCTCAGACACGGTACACTTATATGTCAGGATCATGACAAAGAATTTGTGGGGGCCTTGCTTCTTGTGCACCTTTTGCAATTAAGTTAACCTCCAATTCCACAAGAAAGAAAAACAGTGAAAATTCAAGATTGTCTTCAGAACTCAGCTACAAATGTGCTGCATCGGTTTTTACCTAATATCTACTATATAGTGAGGTTCAGTTGGTTATTTGCTCAATTGTTTCATCAAATGTATTTTAATATAAGAACTGATTTCCATGAGCTAAATATTCTTTGTCTCTACATAGTAAATTCTTAGTTGAAGAAATAGAATCTACATAGTTAATAAGAACCTTGGTTTGTAATGGCAATGTACTCTGGTGCTATTGGGTCAGGGGACTCATTAAGGGCAGAAATCATGGCTAAACAAGGGGTGAGTAGAGGTCACTTTTTTGGGCTTTGTTGTAATACATACAAATGCGGGAGGGGGGATGTCACTATTGTAAATTTATTGTACACTTTGTTTATGAGAAATGAATGAATTCATGGTCTCTCATCAACAAAAAGAAAGAAAATAAAGACAACAGACAAATAGAAAGAGACTCTTTGCTTGTTGGGGACCTTGGGGTTTATGTTAAGCACAAGATTGCTTGTAGTTGTTCAATTACCACAAGGAGTGGTTTTGATCAGCATTGTTGTTTAGAACAGGTTTCTTTCCCTTTCATTTAAATTTGCTGACCTTGGGGACTAATGACTATATTATTGTACTGGAGTCTGAGAGAAATTGTGATAGGTTGATAGAAATAAATTTGTCTGGACATGCATAGAATTTTGAGGAGGTATTAGTAGGAAGAAAGGGGGTTATTTTATACTTTCATAACTCCTCAATGGGATTATATGTTTTTGGAATCTTTTGTTGCAAGGTTTTGGATTTCTTTTTTTTTTTTGATACTTGCAAGGTTTTGGATTTCAAGATTATAGATAACAACAGTTTGGGGTTTTTCATCATCATCAAAGCCTTGTCCTAACTATATGGGGTTGGCTACATGAATCTTGTTTCACTTTCACCATTCCGTTATGTTCACTGTCATATCCATTGTCATATTATGGGCGCTTAAATAATTTCTTGTTATTTCCACCCAAGTCCTTAGCTAGAATGGAATTTCATTCCCAAGGGAGGGGGAGGGAATGAACATTCACTCAAATGGGAATGGGATTCCAATTCAGCCCAACCAAACAATTGAAATTGAAATGGCCCATTCTGATTCCAATTCTAGACCCCTATTCTCGGGAACTAAATGGGCCCTGAATAATAATTGTTGGTTTACAAAATAAGATGTAAAATGGAGAATAATTTTCAAAGATAAAAAGCAAGTTAGTTTGCTTTTTTGAAGGCATAGTTAGGTTGTTCCAACATCGGATTAAGGGTATTAGTTACACCTATTTGCTAAGGGAAGAAATAGGGAATATGGAGTGGGCTAGAGATAGGAAATAATGTAAAAATCTAGGTTCTTAATAAATTGGTTGTTGTTCATCTTTGTTTGCAAATGGACAATTCATCAAGAAGATTGCAAATGTGATCAGATTTTCTAAGGAGTCCAATAATCCTAGGCAGGGGGTCACAACAAGTGAGGAGATTCAATAGGATCATAGAGATATTTGAGCTGAAGGAGATTGAGACAGGGCAGAAGGCCTGTGTGTAGATTGCTGGGGCTTGTGTTGAGCACTTCAAATCTATTCTAAGAAGGCCTGTGTGTAGAAGGGTGTGGGTAGAAGGTTTGGATTGGCCAGATGTAGGGGTGGAGAACAGGAGAAGGTTGGAGAGAAGCTTTAGTTTAGAAGAGATCGAGGAGGCTGTATTTTCTATGGATAGAACAAAAGCCCCAGGGCCGGATGGGTTCACAATGGCTTTTTATCAGGACTGTTGGGATATTTTGAAAGATGATCTTTTGCGGGTGTTTGAGGAGTTTTTCAGGAGAGGGATTGTCAATCCGGGTGTGAACTCTACATTTATAGCCTTAATTCCAAAAAAGAAAGATGCTTCCCACCCGAAGGATTTTAGGCCAATTAGCTTGGTTAATAGCTTGTATAAGATCATTGCAAAAGTGTTGTCTTTGAGGCTGAAGAAGGTTTTGCCAGATATCATTGCACACTACTAAGGAGCTTTTGTGAATGGAAGACAAATTATTGACAGATTTTAATTGCTAATGAGAGTGTGGAGAACTTTAAGAGGGATAAGAAGAAGGGAGTGGTCTGTAAGTTGGACTTGGAAAAGGCTTATGACTTGGTGGATTGGGAATTTTTGAGGAAAGTTTTGACTAAATTTGGGTTTGGGGCTAGATGGTGTAAGTGGATCATGGGTTGTGTCCGGAATTATCATTACTCAGTGCTAGTGAATGGGACAGTGGTAGATTTCTTTCTAGCCAGTAGGGGTATAAGACAAGGAGACCCCCTTTCTCCTTTCTTGTTCATTCTAATTGCGGAGGTTTTGGGGAAACTGATTCACAGAGCAGATTCTAGGGGGCTCATTAGAGGCTGGAGAGTTGGGAGGGTGGAAACCCCCCTTACTCACTTGTAGTTTGCTGACGACACGATTCTGTTTTCTGAAGGCGGTAATGTGAGCTTTATCAAGAATTTGAAGTCGGTGATACAACTGTTTGAGCAAATATCCAACTTGAAAGTTAACCTTGGGAAAAGCTGTGTTGTGGGGGGTGAATTTGGAGGAGGGAGAGTGCTGAAGTGCTGGGGTGTGAAGTCTCAGGGTGGCCTTTGAACTACTTAGGGTTGCCTTTAGGTGATAATCCTATGAGAGAGAGCTTTTGGAACCCGATGGTGGAAAGGTTTGAAAAAAGACTGGTGTCATGGAAAAAGAACTACTCTTTCTTGGTGGGAGAATTACTCTTATTAAGGCCACGCTTGCTAATTTACCTATCTTTTTCCTGTCGGTGTTTAAAATCCCAGTGAAGGTTGCTAATAGATTGGAGAAGTTAATGAGAGATTTCCTGTGGGAACCGGGAGAGAAAAAGAGGGATCATAGAGTTAGTTGGGAGATAGTTTGTAGGAGTAAGACATGTGGTGGTTTGGGGCTTGGGAATATTAGGAGAAGGAATATGACTCTGTTGGGAAAGTGGTTGTGGAGATTCCCCTTGGAGAAGGAGAAGTTATGGGCTAGAATAGTGGCAAGTATTCATGGGCTGGAGCATAATGGATGGGACGCTGGAATTAGAGCTAGGACCACAAGCAATTCTCCTTGGAAAGCCATTCATGACCTTCTACCAGTTTTCTCCCCTAATATCAGGTATGATTTGAATTCCGGTAACTCCATAAAATTCAGGGAACAAACTTGGGTGGGGAGTGCCCCTCTAAAGGATCAGTTTCCTTCTTTGTATGCTCTTTCTGATCTGAAAAATGAGCCAATCTCGTCTTTTACCAGCCCGTCCTCTTCCACTTCTGGGATTGGGTGGAACTTGGGTCTAAGAAGGGATTTGAGGGACTCAGACTTTGACAATATTTTGAGCCTTATTGCAATTCTTGATAACGTTGTCTTAGACCCCACTAGGGCGGATTCTAGAATTTGGACACCTTTTCCCAACGACATTTTTTCTTGTGCTTCTTTCTTCAAAGTCTTAAGTCAATCCACCAGTCCTACCTTCCCTCATTTTCTTGTTGATGAGGTTTGGTGCAGAGCAATACCTCCTAGGGTTGGTAGTTTTTGTTGGGAAGCCTATTTGGAAAGAATCAACACTGGTGATCTATTCCAAAAGAAGAGACCCAATACTTGTTTGTCACCTCAGTGGTGTGTTCTTTGTAAAGCAGATGGGGAGACTGGTTTTCACCTACTGGTGTCTTGCCATTTTGCGAGGTCAATTTGGGAATGGGCTTTGTCCCTATTTGGATGTAGTTGGAATACCCCATCAGACTTGCAAGGCCTTTTTTCCCCTTCTCTTTTCAGGTGGCGGATAAAAAGGGGAAGGACAATGTGGAGAGGACTAAGGGCTGCAGTATGTTGGACACTTTGGGAAGAAAGAAGCTCCAGGAGCTTCTCAGAAGCTCAGAGAGGAGCAACAGATCTGAGGGCTATCATTCATATTAGGGTGGTACAGTGGCTGAAATCTTTGGAGCTTTTCACAGATTACACTGTGGATGACATGTTGAGGAAGTGGGGTGAAATTGCAAGTTGCACACAGACTAAGTTAGTAATGAGTGTGGCTTGGACCCCTCCACCTAGTGGATTCGTGAAACTAAACTTTGATGGGTGTAGCAGGGGAAATCCGGGACAATCGGGGATTGTGGGTGTTTTTAGGGATGAAAATTGGGTCATTTCTGCCATGTTTTCAAACCCAATTGGAGTGGGTGACTCCCTTAGAGTTGAGATCTTTGCAGTTATGGAAGGAGTCCAGAAAGCTAAGGAGTTAAACATCAGGAAACTCTTAATTGAAGGGGATTCAGAGGTGGTGATAGGGTGGCTGATTAAAGATCACAATGGCTTATGGAAGTACAATAATGAGAGGAGGAAATTCAAGTGGCTGGTGCGGGAGATGGAAGTTAAGATACGTTGGGTTAAAAGATCGGCTAATTCCTTAGCTGACGGTTTAGCTAAACAAGGGGCAGAAAGGGATTCACTTTTTTGGGCTAAGCTGTAACTATAGTGTGTTTTCTTTCTTTTTTTCCTTTTCTTGAGGTTCTTTGTTGCTCTTGGAAGATAAGCGTGTTTGTCTTCCTATTGTAAATCTTCTATTAATGAGTTAATGAAAGTGTTATTGATAAAAAAAAAAAGGAGATTGAGACAGGGTAGGGCAAGTTCAGATGGACAAATTGCCAAGAAAACCCCACTTGTTTAAAGTTGGATAGGTTTCTTGTTTCTTTAGATTGGGAGGATCATTGGGACAAATTGGTAGGTAGAGTTCTTCCTAGACTCAACTTAGATCATTGGTCCATTTGTGTAGGAGGATCAAAAGGAGGTGGACCCTCTCCATTTAGGTTTGAGAATATGTGGCTTACGTCTCTGGATTCTATTCAAAAGGTGAAGGAATGGTGGTGGGGGGGGGAGGAGACAATGACAAATTGGGAGGGTGTTTGATTCTATAGGAAACTTCAGAAGGTGAAAGTGAGAATTAAGGAATGGAATGGAAAGATGTTTTGGGAGAATTGAGGAAAGAAAATCCAATTTAATGTCAAATTGAAGAATTTGATAAAAAGGAAGAACAAGGTTCTTTGGTGGAAGGAGAGAGGAATGAAAGGCTCAAGATGAAAAGAGAATTGGATTTGTTGTTATTGAGGAGACCGGTTGGAAGCAAAAGTCAAGAGTGAGATGGATAAAGAAACGAGATGGGAACACTAAGTTTTTTCATAAGATTGCAAATGGGAGGATAAGAAAAAATTTCATTTCAGTGTTGGAGACAGGGGATGGTACAACCACTCAGCAGGAAGAAATTTCAAGGGCTCATGTGAGTCATTTTAAATCAATTTATAGGATGCCAATAGCAAGCAGATGGAAAATAGAAAAACTTGAAGGGCTAGTGCTGGAAGAAAGATGGAGAGTGGAATTAGAAAATAGATTTGAGGAGTGGATAAAGGAGGATCTCATGAAAATGTTTGATGAGTTCTACCATAGAGGGATCATTAACTGTGGAGTCAATGCCAATTTCATCACTTTGATCCCCAAGAAATTTGATGCTATCCACTCGAGGGACTTCAGGCCTATTAGTTTGGTGACAAACCCCTACAAAATCTTGGCCAAAGTCTTGTCCCTTTGAAAAAGATCCTGCCCTCAATCATTTCACAATTCCAAGGGGCTTTCATTCAGGAGAGACAAATTTGTGATCAAATTCTTATTGCCAATGCATGTGTTGAGGATTTTAAAAGGTTGGGAAGGAAGGGCATTGTGCGTAAATTGGATTTGGAGAAAGCTCATGATGTAGATTAGGAGTTTTTGATTGAAGCCATGGATAAATGGGCCTTTGGTGCAAGGTGGTGTAAATGGATAAAAGGTTGTTTGAGGACATGCCACTTTTCAATTTTGGTAAATGGGGGAGTAAAGGATTTCTTCGGCACTCTTAGGAGTGTAAGGCAAGGGGACCCACTTTCCCCCTTCTTATTCACCCTCATCGCAGAAGTGTTCAGTAGATTGATCCTAAAAGCAGATGAGGGTAGGTTGACCCACCTTCAATTTGCAGATGATATCATAATATTTTGTGGAGAGGGAGAGCAAGATGTGAGGAATTTAAGATGGTTAGCGAATTTGCTCGAGAAAGTGACAAATTTGAAGGTGAATCTTAGTAAGAGTGTGGTGGTTGGAGTCAAATTGATTCAGACTGAGGTTGAAAGTTGGGCTAGGAAGTTAGGGTGTACCTCAAGTGGTTGTCCATTGAAATATTTGAGGTTCCCTTTGGGTGCAAATCTTAAAGCATCTACCTTTTGGAACCAGGTGGTGGAAAGATTTGAAAGGAAACTAGCAGGATGGAAAAGAAACTATATTTCGTTGGGTGGTAGGATAACTCTTATTCAATCCTCTTTAGCCAATCTCCCAATTTATTATCTCTCACTTTTTAGCATGCCTTAGGCTATTGTGAAAATGATTGAGAAGGTTATGAGGGATTTTCTTTGGGAGCTGGGGGAAGAGAAGAAAGATCACTTAATCAGACAAGAGGTCGTGTGCAGAAAAAGGGAATGTGGTGTTTGGGGCTAGGGAGATTTTCTTTGTTTGCTCTCTCATCCTTAAAGGGTAGGCCTATCTTTGATTTTTGGTTCGGTCCCCATCCCTTTCTGATCTTGGGTGGAACTTGGGGTTTTTGTAGAAATGTGAGGGATTCAAAGGCGGGTTTAGTGTCTCAACTTTTACATTTGTTGGATGAGGTATTCCTTGATAACAACAAAGTGGATAGCCATTTGTGGACTAGTCATCCTTCTGGAATTTTCACTTGTGCATCCTTATTTAGAGTGTTGACTCTTCCCTCTCCCCCGTAAGGGCAATTCTCGACTAAGGAAGTGTGGTGTCACCCAATCCCTCCTAGGGTGAGTGCTTTTTCTTGAGAGGTTTTCCAATCAATACTCACGATTTATTACAAAGGAGAAGACCTGGATGGTGCCTATCCCCAAATTGGTGTGCTTTGTGTGAATCAAATGGTGAAACTTCTCATCACCTTTTCATTTCCTTCCGTTTTGCTTGCTGTATTTGGGATTGTTTTTTTTCTTTGTTTGGTTGCTGGTGGAACTCTCCAACTAGTTTAGATAGATTGTTTGACCCCTCTACTTTCAGCTGGCTGAGAAGAAGGGGAAGATTACTGTGGAAGTGCATAAGAGCTGTAGTGGTTTGGACGATCTGGGAAGAAAGAAACAGGAGAATTTTTGAAGGGAAAAAAGAAGCAAAGAGTCTTTGATTGAAAGCATATTGATAAAGGTGACACATTGGATGAAGACAACAAAGTTGTTTATTGTTGATGGTATTACAAGAAATTGGGGAGTCATCGCAGCATCATCTTCGGCAAAGAAGAAACAAGTGAAAAATTGGGAGCCTCCAGGGAATGATTTCTTTAAATTAAATTTTGATGCTAGCTACTTTGGTAATCCGGGTGCTGCTGGAATGGGAGGGGTGATAAGAAATGACAAAGGAGATCTGTTATTTTTTTTGTTTTCCGGACCTTTAGGGGAAGGTTACTCCACGGTTGCAGAATTGAAGATGTTTGGAGTTCAAAAAGCATGGGAGATAGGGATCAGAAATTTGGTGATCAAAGGAGACTCAAAGGTGATCACAAGCTGGCTGAATCGAGAGGATAAGGTTCCATGGTATTACAGAAATGAGCTTAAAAAATTCAAAAGATTTTCAAAAGATATGCTGGTGGTTATGCAGTGGGTTCCTAGATCAGAAAACTGCATTGCTGATCATTTAGACAATCAAGGGATTAATAGAGGGAATTGCTTTTGGGCTTCTTTGTAAGATAAGAAAATTTTTCTGATATTGTTCTAAGATGTTCTGGGGTAGCCGAGGCTACTCAAGATGTTGTAAATTTCTCTTCTAATTAATAAAGCTATGTTTTCTCATTTATCAAAAAAAAAAAGCTATGTTTTCTGTTGCTGATAAAAACAAAGACCTGTAAAGTAAGTTATCAAGCTAGGACAAGGGACTCTCAATATGACTCACTATATATTTATGCCTCCTGTAGCCAAAATGTTGCTTTAACCAGTTTGCTGATTTTTGGACCTAGTGAATTGAGATGTTCTCTTTGTCAGCCAAGAACCTAGCCTCTCTCATGCAATGACATGACAACCAAGGACTCTTACCAGCACCCCAATCCATCTGATGGCTACCTGACTTGTGGTTCTACTTCAACATGCACCCAAATATACCCACAAGGAGCAACCAAAGACATTATTATTTGCGGTACTAGTATTTGTATTTTGCATCTGCTTTGGCATCTCTATTTCTCATCATTAATTCCAAAATCCAAATTGCCTTCATCTTAGAAGGCTCTACATAAATCTGAAAGTTTTAGGACTCCTAGCTGTCCGTCATAAATAACCTTCACATTAATAAAATTACTATAGTCCTACGGGACCAGAAATACGCCAATTCAATTTCCGTTAGATAAAAGATCCGTCAACGCCTCAACAACCTAGAATCTGAAAGGTGTATCATCAACCAAAGACATTATTATTTGCGGTACTAGTATTTGTATTTTGCATCTGCTTTGGCATCTCTATTTCTCATCATTAATTCCAAAATCCAAATTGCCTTCATCTTAGAAGGCTCTACATAAATCTGAAAGTTTTAGGACTCCTAGCTGTCCGTCATAAATAACCTTCACATTAATAAAATTACTATAGTCCTACGGGACCAGAAATACGCCAATTCAATTTCCGTTAGATAAAAGATCCGTCAACGCCTCAACAACCTAGAATCTGAAAGGTGTATCATCAAATTTAGCTTGATTATTCATCAGGCAGGACCCAAGGAGCGGACCAAGACAATGGAGCAACCAATCCTGGTATCATTTTTTGTTAGTCATCTACTGTTTATTTGCAAATTATTTGAATTCTTGTGTAGATGAATTGGATAATTCTCATATATACTTATTTTCTTTGTGCACACATTAGAAGTGAAGTTCCTGGTTGTTCTCTGTAATTTGAATGTGAAAATCCTATTTTTCTTAAATTGTATTTGGATTGTTCCTTCTGCTAGTTTTAAATATCCTATTTTCTGATACTGGATTTCGTAAGTTGTGATTGTCTGAATGCAAACAGTGAGATTGGCTATGCTGAAACCTTTGCACCTATAACAAATAACACGATCATAGTTATTTCTGGGATTGCTCATTCGAAATGACTTTATTACCACTCTGATGTGAAGTGTATTACTAAACATGACTTTTAGCTAGATATATGTCTTGTCTCGGGTCATCTTTTAGATTATTGATGATGGATAAATTTCGTCTATTGCCTCAAATAATTATCAAGAAATTGTTTTAATATCAAATGAACCATGATAAGGATGAGTTGTTTAATGACCATTGTTCATCTTGCATATATTGGTTAGTAGGGGTGCAACTAGGACCGGTTGATTTGGGTTAAGGTCAACTTTAGCCCAACATGTGGTCTTGAAACCTCAACCCTTACCCTATCAAATCTTTAAGCTGAGGTCGTCAACAACTCAACCCCAAAGGCCCAAATTCAGTCCAATCAATATTTTTTCTAACCCTAAGCCAACCCTTACCCACTCCAAGTCAACCACCAAAAATTTGCGTTGATGTTTAAATACAAACACACTGTGCTACCCCACCCTCTAACACATTTAATAAGAAATTACTTGTGGAAATGACAAAACATCATTAACATATGCTACAAAACATCATTGATATTTTCTAATCTTAATCCTAACTCTTGGTTGAAGGAAGACAACAATGGTGCTACAACAATGAAAAGAAAAAATTTAAATGGCTGAGTAGGGATATTTAGGTGAAGTACAGCTGGGTGAAGAGAAGCACTAACTCAATGGCTGATGGGTTAGAGCAAGGGGGCGCTTAAGGAATTTATGTTTTGGGCTAATTTTTAGCATTCTTCTTTGTTCCTTTGTTGTGGGGGAGTTAAGACAGTTTACCTCCTCACTTTTCTTGTACTTAAAGTTTCACAAATCTTATAATAAGGCATTTTGTTACTGATAAAAAAAAAAATCTTAATCCTAACCAGTGATTTAAAAGGCGCACCTCAGGCGTGACTAGGTGCACAGGCGAGGCGCATTTTAGGGTAGGCACCGTGCCCAGGTCCTAGGCGCAGCCCATTCAAAAGGTGCACGCCTGGTGCGCCTTGCGCCTTAGCCTAGGCGTGTGCCTTTTGAAAATTTGCCGCTTTTTCCTTTTTTTTTTGAGTCTGGCTGCTGGGCCGGGGGCTTTGCCTCTGGACCCCCGTGCCACACCCCTCAAGGCCAGCCCAAACAAATTCATGTTAGGGTCTTAAATTCTTTGTTTTCACACAAAAATAATAATTTTATAGTTTTAATTGCTTTTAAGAAGATATTTTATTAGGACGAATGAATGGACAACATTACCAAATAGGGGATTCTCAAAGCTCCGGTTTAAGACCCTAACATGGACTTGGGCTAGCCTCGAGGGGTGTAGCACAAAGGCAGCTTGTAGAATTAGGAATGTAGTATGTCACATTAGCTACTTGATGCAATTTAGAGAAAAAAGAGATTGTGGGTTTTATATGCTTGAAAATGTTTTATATGTTTGATTTCATTTTTAAATTCTCATTTGGATTTGCTTTACATATTATATTTATGTATTTTAATTTTAGATAATAGGTTATTTAAAACATTTATTTTAAAACTTAAGTTTATATTTTTATTAATATTATGTTTTATAATTTTTGATTTTTTTTTTAATTGTGCACCTTGCCTCAAAAAGGCACGCGCCTCGCCTTGCGCCTTGCGCTTTTAAAACACTGATCCTAACTACTTTCTATTCAACCAACCAAAACCCCCTCCCCCTTTTTTCGGGGTTGGATTAAGGTTGTGTTGGCGCAACCCAAGATGCAACCCCACTGGTTACATTTCTCTGGATAATCCAGCCCAAGTTTGCAGCCTTATAAAAAATCTGCAATAATCCAGCCCTTTAAAATCTCTATGAGTTGACATCCAAGAGAAAAGCATTCCTTTGATATTGCACAGCAAGGTCTGTTCATCCAAGTTCATCTTTTTGGCATTGTACCAACCCAAGTTGCAAATTATCACAAAATCTGTGACAATCCAGCCCTTTAAAATCCCTATGAGTTAACATCCAAGAGCAAGGCATTCCTTTTTGATGTTGCATGGCAGGCTCTATTCATCTGATCTATCTTTTTGTTGCATCTGGCATGACTCCCAGCGGTGGCATTTTACCATTCTCAGTTTCTATTTCTTCTTTTTCTGGTACAAACACCAAAGCCTCGAATTCTTGCAAGTTTTCCACTTGAGCAACAGAAACTACCTTGGAGTTTGTTTCCATGTTTTGACCTTTCATCAGGTTCCGCACCAGTTATCATCTACTTGCCTCCCAATTCACCTTCATATTTATGTAGATCAAGCCTGAATAATGTATTGCAAATTGGCAAAGGATCCTTATTTGGGAAACTGTCCCAGTAAGCAGTGTATTTAGTAGTAAAGCCAATAAAGAAGCTGGAAATGTAACTTGATAGGGTTGAAAACGTAATTTAATCTCGGACTCTAGGTGCCATGAAGTCTCATTAGTAGGCTATCATACCATTTGAAAGATTTATGGATGGAAAAAAGCATGTGGGAGTTGATTGCAATATTTGTGGGAATCATATTCAAAAGTCTCCTCAGTAAATAATTATTTGTGTCTATTTTTCCCAAACATTGTCTATCAGTCCAAACAGGTTGATCAGAATGTGTCGAATCTGACCTCCCGTTTCCTATAAAAAAAGGTGTCAAATCTGACCACTTACCTCTTTAAGTGCAGAATAACGTATTGATTTGTTTTCTTAGCATTCAGTAGTAATATCTGTGTTATGCGGCCATTGTCATCACTCATCAGTGGTGCCACACTGCTTTCATGAATCTGAAGCATTCCAGATTTATGGACATTACCGACCAGAAAAGAAGCCCATTGCAATGGTGAATGGATTTTCTAAATCTCGAGGCACTCTTTACTACCTGCTAAACATGAGAGAGGTTGGCTGTGTCTGAAATTGGTACATGCATCTGAATGATCTTTCATCTAGAAGAGCCACATCTCTGTGGCGCAAGGTCTCGCTCAAAGAGATCTGTAGAACAGGGCACGGGGGGAAATGGGTTTGGTCTTTTGGTCTTTTCCGTCTTGGGTCATCGCTCTGTTGTTTTAGTCTTTGTAATTATGGTTTTGATGGGTTTTTGGGTTGACACTTTGTTTGGTCTTATGGTTCCAAGTGTCAATATGCTTGATATTTAAAAACTTCAAAATTGAGTATGGAGCGTCTAATCACTTGATACTCTTTTATTATTATTATTATTATTATTTTTTTTTGAAGTTTGTTGGACTCATAATTTAGAGATATGTATGCTAAGAGGATTATTAGCATTTAAGACTATCAAATAGGTTGAGCTCAGTATTTCATGTATTGGTAACCCTGAAACATGTGATATTTTGAACCTTGTTTGGCCTTCATTAATTCTACTACCAAGAAAAACCTTGGTTTGGATGGAGTACAATTACAAATATGCAGAATGCAAAACCCTGTATTTTGCATTATTTTGTATATATTTGTACTATACGTATTTGTATTTGTATTCCTTCCAAACTAAGCCGTAGTTTCAAGACCAAAGGAATACTAGGAGTTGGAATGATTTCAAACAGATATCTCGTCAATCAGTGTGTTAAGAGTTATTGGTCTCCCAAGGTCTAAATATGGGCATTTACAGCCCTCAGATTTGTCCAAGTGGGGACAGGAGCAGTTCTTGTGCAATGTATTAAAGAAGTTGCAACTCCAATCCCTCTCAATGCCAGCAGCCACCAATGAAACAAATCTTGATGGGCCAAATAAATGACGTGCGCCTATATTTGATCATGACCATGTTCCTGGTCATACAACCCTTACATCCATCTCATCTATCCTCCCACGTCTTTCTTCTTCCTCACATGACATGAATACCATCATCTATTTCATTTTCTTTATTTAAAAAATGAAAGGCAAGGCCCAAGAACTTTGCTTAGGTAAAGGTGGGTGGGTGGTGTTCGGATCTCCTACCCACGCACGCCTCACTAGTCACTACTGGGCATTGAGAAATAGATGTTCCCAATGCATGCACAGCTGTAGTGTCTTGTAGTTGTGGGTAGGAGATCTGGGTTGGGGGTGGAGGGGGACCATGAATCTCAATTTGGACCGAACTGCCACTGTGCAGTGTGCACTTTGATACAATATTACCCTTTTACTTGCTCGCTAGGGAGAGATTCAACACAGCAGGACTGAAAAGCCCTCATCCAATAAAACTGATGCAACGCTAGTACGCTACCCTACTATTACTGCACAGGGACAGGGACAGGGACAGGGACAGGGATGTAGAATAACTCTCTATCTTCCTGTTCCTTGAGATTTTCTAATGACAAAGCTTTGGACCTTTTTCCAGGCTCAGCCTGATACCGACTGCTCCAGCTCTTGAGTCCTGCCCGCCAAAACGATATGTTGAAGTTAAAAAAGATGTCAAAGCTTGATATAAATTGGGTTTGGTTGGTGAGGACGTACGAGTATGAGGAGGGCTATCTGATTACCTCACTCTCAACTTAACGTGCATTATCATTAGAGATCAACTTCATAATCTGGTCAAGTAATGCAAGAAAAGAACTATCCCAAACTGAACTGAATTCATAAGCCAAAGGTGGGCTTTTCTAGTTTTCTCCCCTTCAAAGCCTCCTCTGTCTTTTGGGCTACAACACCCCCTCTCTGTCTTGTACCACAACTACATGGGAGTGCTTGCCTGTTTAAGTTTCAAAATGGTTCTTTCTCAATTGTCATGGCTGAGTAGGACTCCAACCCCAAGAGATCGAGTCTTGCGCCGAATCACCCGCCTTCATGTGATGCAGTCTGTCTCTGCTGAGAGCTGTGGTGGGGCTTAATTATCCTTGACTCCTTGTTGACATAATTAATAGTACTGTTAGGTTTATATGCACATCACTCATTCACCTTTTTTTCTCTACCAAATGAGATATGAAGATGAAGTTGAAATTTTCATCCTTATTCTTATTTTACCAACAAAATCCAAACTTTTGATTTTACAAATGCTTGCCTGGTCACTGTCACCATTACCGCTAGAAATCAGATTTGCTCTTCAAACCAACCTCACAGAACATCACATCTGCATTGGAACATCTTTCCATGAATAACAATTTCAAGTATGGGAGGTGTTCTCAATGCAGGGCTCAAAGCACTGTGAAGATGATGTGAGTAGCAAATCCAGATTTTTGTAGTTGCCCCTCTTCCCACCTCACCCCCAACAAACTATAAAGTTTAAGGTAACATTAATTAATTAATATAAACAAAGTGAAAAACTTCAACACGTGTCAAAATAGGATTTTTTAAGTTAGACTTGTTGCCAAAATGTGAGTACTGAGGTCTAGACATAAGGGCCCCCCCCGCCCGTGCAAGATGTTGCCGGGTTCATTGCTCAGGAGGGGCCGGGTGGCCGGGTGGGGCGGAGGGGACCACATTAAAATACATAAATGGGTCGCGGTCATTCCATCGTGGCCTACGAGGAGCGGACCCCACACCAACCAAGCAAAGAGAGAGAGAGAGAGAGGGAGAGGAGCCTCCTTCACGAGACAGACAGCGTGCGCGGGCCCCACCACCACCACCACCACCACCACCCACACCTTCACCACCTTCACCTTCATCTTGGATGGATGGGTACGACTTTGCCTATTGTTGAATCTTGACCCATATACACATAGACACTCTATCCCATACAACTGCATGTGGGGGCCCGCCACTCTACCAAAGGCCCAAGTGTGGGGCGGACCTGAGTCTGACCGCCTAAATTTAACTCTAGTTACCGTGTTTGGGTGGGGACCAAAATACTATTGAGTGGGAGGGTTGGCACGTTGCCCTTGCCCCCCTCCCTCCACTTGTGCCACACCCAATCAGATTTGACTGACACGTAGTGAGGGTCCTCCAGCTGCTGTTTAATCCGTATTCCACAACAACTTGCTCGGTGTATGTAATGTAACAGCCTTACAGCGTAGTACCCAACGAATAAACTATAAAATAATAATAAAGTATGGAAAATACAAATAGTATGAAATAAATGCATAAAGCCATCTTTTATCTCATTTCTCAATTCTCATCCACGCGTGCGCATCTTAGCAACTACTAACTTTTAGCAGCTATCATGGCTTATTGTGAGAAAATAATCACTTATTTCTATTTTATTTGTTGATTGTTTTATATTTATAAAAAAAAATAAAAGACTGTTTACTTTTTTATTATAAATTGACAAATGAAATGGGAGTCAACGTGGAAAGGCGTGAAATAAGGCAAGTCAAACAATTTGGGGTGAGTTGATCAATTTACAGTGATGATGTGGAACACCCTCTAGTGAGTCGATCGGGGACGGGGACCATCTATTTTGTAGGTCCCTTTCTCCAATTAATTGACGGTGTGAGGTGAGATGACTGAGATCCGATTATCAGTATGTTATTCAGGTAGGACCTATAGTATGGTACAATAACGAGAGCGGGGGTCACACCGAAAGAGCGGTTCGGAATCTGGTGCAACTACATCCACAAGCACAACGATCTGCATTGACAGCAAAGCACCATGGAAGTGGGTCCCGCTCTCTGCATCTCCTCCTTTAGGTAGGGTGGGACCTCAGCATCGAAACCTCTTTTTGCTTGCCTTTTGTTTAAACAAGCCAAGAGGAGTAGAGGACCGGAGCCTAGGAGAGAGAGAGAGGTAAAAGTGTAAATTACTCTTCAAGCCTTTTGCTGTACAAGTGTGTGAAATGAAGAGTAAGAGAAATGTTTTCTTAAAGAAAAGAAAAAGAAAAAAGAGCACTGACCTGATTTTAATTTACTGTGGATGCATTTCGCTGCATTTGCCACCGTCCAGTTCAGGTTGTAGAAAGCTGGGATTTTATTATTCAAGTTAAAAAGGCCAAGTAAAAAAAAAGGAGAAGAAAAGACTGTAAAAGTTATTACTTTGAAAATCTTTTTGTTACCTGCACAAAATCTCTGTTTTTTTTTTTTTTTTAAGTTGGTTATTTAGAATTTTAGATTCTTCACAGATCTAAAAGAATCCATAAATTATGATCCATGCCCATAATTATTCATTTACCACTCGGGTGTGCGCCAGATTCACATTAATGTATGCTACTATACTTTACCCATTCGTCGTATGATTTGGATCCGCCGAGACCCGGATGGATCCGACCCATACAGGAACAACATTTGAGCCTTGAAAGAACATACGCTTAAGCTGCAGTAGTAAAAGCAACTGCAGAACAACGACGAACAGTGATGATGATGAGTTGATGACGGTGATCATTAAAAGTTGAAAATTTCTTTAACCTATGATCTGTAAGCAGGGACCAGCCAAGGATGTAGTAACTCGTTAATAGAGAGAGATGATGACCACGATGATCACATGGTCAAAAGTATTAAGGATCTTGATCAGTAAAAATGACGACGACGATGAGGATCAGATCAGATGGATGGTCAAAATTAATAGTTAGTAATAATCGTAAGATCTGCCGATTGATGAAGAGATGAGATTAAATCACCAAGCTGTAGATGGGGGCCCCCGTCGCATGCATCATTCATGAGGTGCAAAATGCAAATGACTACCTAAATTATATAAATTATTAATGGGAAGGTGATATACTACATATACGCACTTTTGAAATAATCATAATAAATCAACGATGTTTATATTGTTGACTTCAACATCCCAAAAGAGTACGGTGAAGGACCACAAACATCTTGTGTCGGCACATTGAAGCTTCACGCGCTTGTGGGATCCACAATGTTGGTAGCCATTAGATTAGTAGATTATGTGCTAATACTAATAGGCTTGTAGGCCCCTAAAAAAAATGGGGGTGGGGGGAGGAAGCTGGGATAATATTCAATTATGTGGGTCCCAACATCAATATGTATATTTTATTTTCTGATAGATGAGATCAGGATTAATCGGCAAAGATCATGGGTCCCAGACACCGTGGCCGCGATAGACGACCACACAACGCAAGCATCCAAACGCCACTAACCAGCAGCGGGGCCCCACCATTTTTTCTTCCCGTGTATGAGTGTATGACTTCCAAAATTTCCCAAGTCCTACCAGTATTACTCACTCTTCAATTTCATTCACCGTCGATTTTGAATCAAACGAGGGAGAAACCGATGAAGCAGGTTCATTTCGTCATGCGAGACGTGGGGGATGATGTCACCATGTTGAAGTTAGGCAGCAAGCAATGAAGCCATTCAAATTTGTAAGAAGATAAGAAGGGGCCATCTAAAATGGCCACGTGTTCCCGAAGAAAAGGTTAATTGGCAACTAAATACATTCACCTGTCTTAGGTGGTGGGTCCCCCAAATATAGCGTGAGAGTGAGATGATGGGGTAGCCGAGCCGTCCATGTTTATCGTAAGGCCAAAACACACCCTTAAGGCTCAGTTTGGAAGGAGTATAAATACAAATGTATAAAGTACAAAATTATGTATTTTATATTATTCTATATGTATTTGTATTGTATATATTTATATTTGTACTTTTTTCAATTAAGCTTAAATTTTATATTTTGTATGTATTGTATTATATATATATATTTGTTTTTTTTACTCCTTCCAAATTGGGCGTAAAGAATAAATGATAGACTTCGATAATAACTATTTAATGGATAAGGCTGCAAACGGATTGGATTGGATTCCAATTTGATAAAAAGTTCAACAGACTCCAAATCCAATAAAAAGTCATTGGATTTTCAACATTATCATTTGAATTCAAATTTAAATATCTTATTTGATATTCCATTCAAATAAAACTTGATGATATATTATAAATAATAATATATCATATATCATTATATATACTAATAAAAGAGCGAATAACCCCATTTTTTAGACTTTTTATTAGATATTTTTACCTATTATTTAAACAACATACAACGGGCATAAAAAAGGGCATATATGTCTTTTACTCTCACTCCAAAAATTGCCCACTTATAACAGTTAAGAAACTGTTCACTTATAACTGTTCACTTGTAGTAATTAAGAAACTATCCACTTATAATTGTTCAAAAACTGTCAATAAATTATAAATAGTTTTGTCTTGGAGACACTGTCACGTACAAATGCATTGTATATATTTACTAGTAATATATAATATATCATAACTAATAGATCAGGTTAGGTCATGGTGAATTGGATTGGGTATATTCAAATTCAATTCGTTAACTAAATGGATTGACCTTTCCAATTTAATTTGATTTATTATGATTAAGGGAGGTATTCCAATTCAAATCATATTAAATCGAACTCAGATTCAAATCGGATCTGACTTATTTGCAGCCCTTTTAGCGGATGGCCTCCTTTCCAACCTGGTCTACAATATGGGCTCTATGTATTTTATGATTGATGTGAGATGTTATTATTAGTTTTACAAACTTGTACAATCATCACATTCAGTTAATTCCATTTAACAATGTGGTAGGGCAGTCTCTAATGCTCCATCTGAGGATTAAAATATTGATGTACCTGATATATACAAATGGGTATTAGTGCATATATCGATATGATTAATATTTTTTTTTGAAATATATATTATTAATTTTATAATTACTAATTAAAGGGTCGAATATATCATTTTAAAGTTTTGAAGTTTTGAAAAAGAACTCTTATGTTGTTGTATTTATATTCTATAAATTTATATTTGTATTCCTTCCAAATTGAGACTTAGGAAATCCACTGGACCATACAGATTATTAGGATTCAAACAGTATTAATTTGTCCGATTTCGAATTCAAATGCGATCCAAATCCAAATTATCAGTTTAAAATTGGATCAAATACAGATCCACCCCGATCCAATCATTATATTTAAAGTTTTAAACATATATATGTTTACATCTACATTAAATTAATTAAATTAATGGGTTATCTATTAATTTAGTTTGTGGCTCTAATGACTTGTCTATTTTTACCAAATGTTATATTACTGTTGGGCATATTTAGAAGCATGACAACAGTCTCATATTTGAGAGCAAATCATGCATCAAACCATTTCATCCTCATTCTATATAGCGCAGTCTCTTATTAATACCTTATGCGCCTTTCTTCCTCGATCGTGATCGAGGCCGGTTTTGTGAATTTGATGAGGAATAGAAATCCTAGGGGTTGCACGTATGGAAGGATTTAAATGGATCGGATCGGATTTGAATTATGGTATATTTCAATTTGATTTGATATTGTTTATGTCGGATTCGATTTGATTCGAAGATTCGATTGAATCTAAAAAACTTGATCTGAATTCGAATTCTATCGGATCTTTGGATTTGATTTCATCTGACTTGTTTTCTTTAAAAATTAATAAATTATTAAAAGAAAAAAAATAAAATATACCAATTTATAAATATATAACACATCGGATCAGATATTCTCGGATCGGATAGGGGGTGATCCGAATTTGACCAAATAGGATCGGATTGGATCATGATCCAATCCATTTGCGCCCCTAGTTGGACAAAACCTTCTTTGTAAGAGTACGGATTTGGTCTTCACAAAACCATAATCACACATTCACACCGTGCTTACAATTGTTTGGAGCCATGCATTAGGAATATCTTAGTATTTGTATGTTTTTATTCATGGGGAGATATTCCCAATGCATGGTTGCAAGTGGCTGTGAGCATGGTGTGACTACGATTATATGATGACTGAATCCGAAGGTAGTGAAGATCAATGTTGTTTTTGGTTGTGATTTTTTCTATGTGCTTTACTCCCTCTAAGGCTGTGTTTGGTTTGAAAGAAAAGTTAAAAAAAGGAAGGGAAACATAGGGAAATATATACAAGGTTTGTTAAGGTTTCCTTGCCTCTCCTTACCTTTTTCTTTCAAACCAAACACAACCTTAGAGATTGAAGCATTTGTCACCCACAACAGGCTTCTTTTTTTTTTCCACCGGAGATAATTGGTCTATCTTGTTTCATCTTAAACTTGGAGAGTGATTTCCTTTCTCTCACCTCTTTCCTGTAGGTGGATAATAATGCTACTTCACCGTGGAATGTGCGGGCAATTGCAAGAAGGAAATTATCTAGGCTGCATTTGATTGTGATATAAATATACTTTTACACTAGTGGAGTAGAGCAATAATGGTTTAATAAGAAGGCCCGCTCGCTTTTTGGTAAGTTACTTATCCGGGTAAATGCAATTACCTGGGTAAGCTTTTCCTAGGAAACACTTACCCGTGTAAATGCATTTACCCATGTTCTTTTATTTCTCACGTAAATAAGGCAATGACCATTTTAGATATAAAAATTCATTATTAAAAAGGACATTTTTGTCCCATTCAAGTGTTGGCAACTTTTCCCCTATGTAGGAAAGTTATTTACCCACCTAGGAGATGGGTATCACTTACCCGGGTAAGTAATACCCAAGAAAAATAAACTTTCCCTATTCCCCAAATCTGAAAAAAAAAGAACATGGGATTCTTGGTCAGTGGGAACCAAAATCCCATCAACTTTCCCCCCTCTCAAAATCCGAAAAAAGAATGCCCCTAGAATGTAAAATGTGGTTAAGATCATTAGAGAAGAGAAGAGAATAGAAGAGAAGAGAAGAGAAGAGAAGAGAAGAGAAGAGAAGAGAAGAAAACTTTACATTGAAAAAATCACTATTAACATTACACTGATGAATTATCAATGTAAAAACTTTCTTGAATTGAGTTATACATTAATTTACAATGTATAAAAACACCACTACCCAAAACAGAGAAAACTTGACCAAAGTGCAAATTTACACCAGTCCAAAGTTTACACTACAAACAAACGCAACCCTAAGAAATTCTTTTCAGCCTTGGTTTGCCATGTCCCTCGTGTACGTGTGGGTAATAAGGCAGATGATCACTTTGGCTAGTTTTACTCTATATTAGTATGTGTTGGGTATAGCTTTCGTTTATTAAATAAATGTTTGTATTTGATTTGTCTTCAAAATCGAGAAAAGTACTTGATAAATCGTTTATTGACAACAAGGCACCATTAGGCACCACATCAAACACTCAACCGTTGGGGGTAAGCGTTAAAATAAAGCTTCCTCAACAATTGGTGTACATATAAATCAAAACCCACTTTTGTGAATACCAATGTGTATAGATGAACATAAAGAGAAAAAAATAGATTTAGCGATGACATGACGGCATTTTGATAAACACCTATCACAAAACATCCACATAACAAAACACACGCTTTATCTCATACTTTCTTCTTCACATGGACTATTAATTGTTCCATCCTTGTTACAATTTATCATTAGGTTTGAATTATAACCATGCAAAGTTATTGAGTGGGATGAAAATTGGGTTTTTTTTTTTTTACTTAAATAAATAAACATGGCTTGAATGTTGGAAGTAAACAGGAGTCATTGGTTCAAGTATAGATAACAATAGAATATCCTCCATCCAACATAGTCTCTTTTTTGTTTCTACGTGTGGTTATGAAATCCCCAAGCACTGTCCAATTAAGTATGGTTTATTAAAGGTGATAGGTCTACTAGTGGCTAGGGATGACAATTTTCCCTATTTCCCTAATCCTCGTGGGGATCTGCCTCGAATGGGGCAGGGATGGGGATGATTTCCCATTAGCGGGGACGAGGAGAGCACTCCCCACCCCGTGGGATCCCCACTAATATTAATATATATATATATATATATATATATGCATACGTTATATATGTATATATACACGCATACATCTATATATTAATATTTTTAAAAATATGGTTGAATATGTTTGAATATTTTATTGTAAATTTTAATTATTTTTAAATAAAAGCAAAATGGTTAACATTATAAAAATTCACAGGGAATGGGGATCCCCGCGGAGATGGGGATAACCTTGTCTCCGCCCCGCCCTATTGCCATTCCTAGTAGTGGCTCAACTCAAAATATGTAATTGGGCATGCATTTTGAGTTTAATAAAAGAGAAAAATAATAGGGATCATGTCTTATTGGTCATTGTACAGAAGTGATGGATCTCCTTTTCACAATTTATTACTGTATCATGAGTTTGAAAATATTTTAGTGGAAAAAGGTTTGGTTGATACAAATTGGGCCTGACCCAATCCAGATTCTAGATTGTGTTACCATTAAAAGCCACTTTTGAACAATAAGTAAGGCTTGAAGATTAAATTAACAATACATCATATATTAAACATATAACTTTACCTTATTCCTATACCTTTCGATTGGGGACGAGACAACCAGTCCAGTATTAGTCTGAGAAGACGAAGGGTTGCAAAAGCTAGTGTACTATGTTAGCAAGATCCTCCATGGTGCTGAGACAAGATATCCATAAGTAGAGAATATAAACTTTGCACTGGTGATCTCAACCAAAAAATTGAGGCCTTATTTTCAAGCCCACACCATCACGATTTTGATTGACCAACCTCTGAAGCAGATATTATTGAAAATAGAGACCTCGGGTCGGCTGACCAAGTGGGCTATAGAACTGTCAGAATTTGATTTGCACTACTTGTCAAGACCTGCAACAAAGGCACAAGCACTAATAGATTTTTCGATTGAGTGTGTTTCCAATCACAATGGTGTTCTTGAGCAGGAAGAATTTCGGCCTTCTTGGACTTTACATGTGGACAGGTCCTCCAATAGTAAGGGGAGTGGAGCTGGCTTCATATTCTTAACTCTAGATGACAACAAATTAGAGTATGCACTTTGGTTTGGTTTCCTTGCTTCAAACAATGAAGCTGAGTACGGACACTTACTTTTCGACCTCTAGCTAGCAAAAGACCTCGGTGCTGAGAGCACATTGAGGTCTTCAGTGACTCTCAGTTGGTTGTTAAGTGGATGGAGAATACAAGGCCAGAGAACCTAACATGACCAAGTACCTGAACAAAGTCTAATAGCTAGTGAGATAGTTCCAACACTTCACCCTGCATCAAGTACCTTGGGCCAAGAACTCCCGAGTCGACACCCTCTCCAAACTTGCCAGCTTCTCGGGGTCGGCCCTCGACCGCACGTGCACATAGAAAACTTGGAATGCCCTAACATAGAAGAGAAACATGTGTGTCCAGTTCAAGCCGAGCCTTGCTGGATATATCCCATCCTTGCCTACTTACAACATGGGTAGCTACCATAAGACAAAAATGAAGCACGGAGGGTCAGGCGACAGTTGGCACAATATGTTATATTGGAGGACAAGTTGTACAGAAGATTCTTTACCCTAACCTACCTCAGATGCTTATGCCAAGATGATGGAGAGTATGTATTGAGAGAAATCCATGAACGCCTCTACGATAATCATCTTGGGCATAGGCCCCTTGCACAAAAAGCACTAAGATAATGGTATTTCTGGCCATCCATTTAGAAGGACGTCATCCAGCTGGTATAAAAGTGTGATCGATGCCAACAAAACTTCAACGTTCCCCATCGGCCTGCCACAACCCTTTCGGCCCTCAGCAACCCTTGGCCCTTCATAAAATGGAGGATGGACATCCTTGGACCTTTACCCCCAGCTACAGGGAATAGAAGGCATATGATCTTGGTAGTTGATTGCTTTACAAAGTGGGTAAAAGCTGAAGCCTTGGCAACCATCACGACAAAGACGATCCAAAGTTTTTTTTTTATGGAAAAATATCATTTGTTGATTTAGCATTCCACACATGCTTGTCACTGACAATGGCTCCCAATTTGATGACTCCAAGTTTAGAGAATCGTGTGGAAGCCTAGGTATAAGGCAACAGTACATCTCGTTCTGTTATCCTCAAACCAACGGACTGGCCAAGGTCACCAACAGAACCATCTTGGATGGGTTGAAAGCAATATTGGACAGAGCCAAAGGACATTTGGTAGATGAGCTACCCAGAATGTTATAGGCGTATAAGACAATGCCTTGGACGACTACGGGAGAAACTCCTTTCAACATAACATATGAAATAGAAGTTGTCATCCCAGTAGAGATCGTCCAGCCAACGCTTCGAATAGAAATATACAATGAAGCCAAGAACAATGAAGAATTGGGAAATAACCTTAATCTACTGAAGGGTGCCTGAGAGCAAGCTCAAATTAGGGTTGCCACCTACCAACAAACAGTAGCAAGATACTACAACTCCTGAGTTAGAGAGCATCACTTCAAACGAGACCTCATCCTTAGAAAAGTTATAATCCCTGAGCCTGACGTTGGGAAGGTCGACCTAAATCGAGAAGGGCCTTATAGAATCAGCAAGTGGTAGGATCTGATACCTTTCAATTGGAATATTTGAGTTGAAGACTAGTACCTCGTACTTTAAACTCAAAGAACCTCCGTATATGTTGTCAATGAACTTAAGTGTACATTAAAATGTATTTATGAATGAGAAAGATGCAAGTTCCTCTTTATTTACTTCATTAATCATTGTGTATAAACATTCTCGCTTCATCAATTACCTGAATCCCTTGGTCGATGGCTTGTGGAATACAACCTAACCTTAGGTTACATGCCCAACAAGCCTCATCCCAAGGTATACAACCTCTTGCAAGTTATATGCCCAACATGCCTTCTTTGGCTAGGTAGGAGACCTTGGGACTTCGAAAACTCGTATTAAGTGACTTGTATTTAACGATTTCAAAATCAAAGCTCCAAGGTAAAATACCTCGACCGAAAGAAAAAGGGCCTAAGTTAACTACTCGCTTAATTAAGTGTAAGAATAAACATGCACTAAACAAAGAATTTTTTACAAGAAAGGAAATTCATACTTGTTCTTTTAAAAAAATTCTTCTCTGGGGGGCATCGGCCCCGTACTTGCAAAAAAAAAAAAAAAACAAAAAGAGAAAGAACATATTTTCAAAGGGAATGTAGGCCTAAACAACCGTGAAGACAAGATATTTACTAGGTACCCCTAGTCTAGCTATCAACCCCAATGTTTCCCTTGACAGCCACCTCCTGCCCATCGGCTTGCAAAGTAGCATCCCCACCTTGATCCTCGGTCATCACCACAACCTCGACTGATTGTTGGGCGTCAGGGAAAGGATCCAGTTGATTAATGTCAAAGTTTAGGAAAATCTTTGACACTTGGGACCTTACAGTCCTCAAAACCCTCCAAATAAGTGTAGGAAGCGAAGTGGGCCAAGTCTCTTTTTTGCTCATTTGGGGCCTTATAGTTAGACACCACATGTGAAGACAGTTCCTTGAGTTGGTGCTCCATCGAGCTAAGGGAGGACTTCAACTCCTTCACCAACTCCTTTTTCGCCTAAACCTCGGCCCCAGCCTTCTTATGGTGCTCGTACTCCTCACAAGCTTTACCTTCGGCCATCTCTCAACTCGCCTACACCTCGGCCACTTGACGCTTGAGTCGCTTGACCTCCTCCTACAATTGGCATAGTTGTTAAATCAAGACCTCCACCTTGTCGTAGAGGCTGACAAAGAAGAAGTTAGGTCGATCGATAGACCTAATGAACATTTATGGGCCCATGATCCTGAGCGTTAGAGGAGCGGGGAACAACTTGATGGGATCCACTAGAAGTCCTCTCGGCTCGGTGCTCCCTCACCTATAGCTTCTTGGCAGCTCATGGATATTGGACACCTTCAATTGAGCATTTTTGCGCAAGCGCCTCCTTCCAGCCTACCTCGGTCTTGACCCTCGTCTTGACTGTACCTTTGACGCGATGACCTCTGCCAGCAATATTGCCTTCATTTCACCCTCCATCTCTGCAAGAATGAACTGATAACGTGTTAGGAAACTACACCAAAGCTTGGCCAATGCCATAATTAGCAAGTAACAGGAGTGTCCATATCAAGGGGGGCAAGACTAAGGCTAGCCATCACCAAGGCTTCCTCTTTCACCAAGGGTCCGACGTGAATCATCTCGCATAGTCAAAGTCGATTCATCATGGCCTTCTCCTCGTCACTGATACGTGGTGTGATCCTCTCGGCTAGCATATTTGGGCTTCCCCAACTAGTTCAGAAGGACCAGCCTTCAGGATCAATGTTCAGATAACTGGATCGGGCATAGAACCGGAGTAGGGTTCACGGGTCAGAGGTTCGACCCAGAGGTAGAACCGTGACGACATGGCATATACATACATACATACATACATACATACATACATACATATCTATCTATCTATCTATCTATCTATCTATATATATGTATACTATGGGTCATATAAATACTATATATAATATATTTTACAACTTTTAATGTACTTAAATATGGTGGATGGATGGTAAGCTTCTTAATTTTTAAAACAAGAGACTAGGGTTCAAACCTTTTAACTTGCATTTTCTTTAATATAAGTGCATAATAATGTAATATGTAAAATAAATAGTCATTAATTAGCATAAGTAAAGAGGTGGATTAGTGGTAATTAAGTAATTTAGGAAAATAAGATGTCTTGAGTTCAAATCTTGTTAACAAAATTTTAAAATTTCACTTATGTATGGACCCGTGCGATTTCATGAAACCGGGACTGGTTCAACCGACCAGTCAATTGGTTTTCAATGGGTTTTGAGCAAGTTCGATTATTGGGGTATAACCGAACCAGTCAGGGCCTAATCACGGTTTAACCGATTCAACCAACTGGCTCGGTTTGGTTTTCGAAACACTATTCAAGACAACTTACGAAGAAAAAAATTTTCTTCTAATTATGCACGAATGATGAGTTGTCTAGCACTTTTCCTCATCGGCCCTGGAAGTACCACAACCCTTTTCCATCAGGGTGTTTTCTCAAGGCAAACAGTGTTCAAAATATATTTAGACCCCTCAAAGATGAGCCATCACCAAGACATCCACTATCGTCCTAACAGTGTTGGGAACAAGTTGGCTGAGGGTTAACTTGTAATGGTTCAACAACTTGAGGATTAAAGGGTGTAGAGGAAAGTGTAACCCAAAATGAAGATAATGTTCATGGATGCACACTTCCCCTTCGGGGCAGAGCCATGACCTATCAACAACATAGGGACTCTAACCCTATAGTCCCCTGGAATAAAGTACTTCTCGGATGAGGCCCTAGCATGCTCCCTACCGAGTATACTATCTAAATTCGAGCTAGGATAATGCTCTAGGGTGACACCTTGACCCCTTGGCTTCAGCCTCCTCCTCCCATGTCGGCCCCTCGACCTCTTTAATATCTACCACAATGGGAAGCGCTAGTGCGTTCCCTGGCGCGTTTGCCCTTGAAGGCTCGGGAGAAGGACACCCAAGGACGTCACTAGGCCTAGTGGACCCGATGATCTCATTAATGGAGTCCACACTTTGATGGTCGCACTCAGTGGTGCAGTCCTCTCTCGCAAAACTTCCACATTAAATGTTCGAGTGGATCCCTCAGAACTACTACCAGTACTATCACTCCCGTTGTTGGTGCTAGGAGTACTATTGGGATCACTCTAGTCAGGAAGGGTGTAGGCCTCACGACGGGAATTAGAAGTCGACATAGCGAAAGACGAGGCCTTATCAAGAAAAGATTTCTACAAAAAAGGATAGGAAAAATTTACTAGGAGCCGAGGTGGTCTGAGAAACTCCAAGCAAGCATGTTGTGGGCAAATAGTGAAGCCTCTATCATATTCCCCCTCTTTTTAAAAGAAAATGGACGATAGAGATTTACTTTATCCAATAGTCGTAATTGAATCATCTCACCTATACATGCCAACAACCTCCACGTGGCATCAACCTCGAGAGACGAAACAACGAAGAGGCTTAAAGCTGATTTGCCCATCGTCCCTGTCTCAACATATGCTAAACTAATGTGACCATTCAGCCATTTGTCCTAAGACATGGCTCCTGAGAAACTGAAGCCGGGCCCATCTCAGGCACGACTCTTTGATCGATGAATCCAGTGTTCATCCGGGATATGACTATTATGCACATGAAACAAGCACTTGTACGAGACACAGTAACTATTGGCTACTCCCATAGGTTAAGGCTGAGGCCTCAGCATAAGTCACTCGCGGCCCCTGGCCTCAGCCTCGAGAGTGGGGGCAAGTGATGTAGGTATATTTGGTTGGCTTTCCAAACCTTGACATGTTGGGTTGGCCAAGTATATTTTCAATAGAGGACAATCTTCTAAGGGCAAGTAGGTAATTCCTGCCCTTATCGATTATGGAGCACTTAATATAGGTGCACGTTCTGGGTAGGGGATTGTGGTCAGCCGGTGCCTCTCTGAGTTTCCCTATGTGACCACAATCTATGGGACGACATGTTATGCATTACTTACTCTCCACCTGGGCAACTCCTATTGTAAAAGGGATATCACAGCTAAAGGTACACAAACATACTTGAACTATCATTTACACTCTGGTGGTGACCTTAGCTTTCTTCTGAACACTCGACTAACTTGATCGTCAGACTCCTAGCCCCTAGGAACACTCCTAGGGCCTCTGATATCTCTTCAATCTTAGCAGGTGAGACCTGCAACCATTGGACCTTGGGAATTATTCCATTGCCCTTGACTCTAGAGTTAATAGCATCAAAATGCCATTTCCCTAGGGTTGGGGGTTATGGGTATGCGGACGGGCCACCTCATTGTGTAGTTCCATGAAGCCACATTAAAATCTGAATTATTTGCTGGTCAATGGTAAACTTGAATAGGGATATATTAAACCCATCCTAGTAGGGGTGTGTTGGGGCTGGGCACATAGGTGAGCACATTTGTTGATTAACTTTCCCCTTTGACATCCCTTCTTATTACATAATCTGAAGCTGACAACACAGTGAGGACAGAGTACTAGATAAAGGGAAGGGAAGGGAAACTATTAGCAGTATAACTAGAGCTGGGTTGGGTTTACCCTATAGAACTAAATCAACTAATCTGATTATGTGGTTTTTGTCCCAATTAATAATTGGGTTGGGACTGGTTTTCATTGTTCTCAATCAATTAAGACCCAAACCGTTTATGTAATTAATAATGTATAAAAATCTTCTATTTTTTATTGTAATTTATGCCTAGAAAGATAAATTTCATACATAATATATAAGATAAATTTGGTTTAAGGCACTGCTTTTTCAATGTATAAATAGTTGACTATTTTATCCAGGGGAGTCATGGCTCCTCCCTATGGTCCAGAAATCCCCACACTTGATACAACTCGTAATTAAGCACATGCATTGCACGCGAGAATTTTTTCTTCATATTAATTACTTGAATTTTAGATACATCATAGTTAAGATAGAAATTGAAAATTAACAAAAGTAACAATATGATTAAAAATAAACTTAAATGCTTGCTGTAAATGTGCACATGCATTGCACATTTTAAATTATAATAACACTTATTATTATTATTATTATTACTATTATTATTAACCTTTTGTATTCCAATTCTATCATAAATAAAAATAATTTTTATTTTAAAAATTATGTTTATTTAATATGAAGAGTATAGAACACTAGAAATGTTTCCAAATGTTTCTGACAAAATTCTGCACTTTTTCATTTTTTGTGTTCTATCTTTTCTTTTAATGTTTATTATTCAATTATGACATCATGAGTTTCTTTGAAAAGTTGGACCATTGACCCACCATCTAAATAAGAAAATAGCTTTGCTTTTGGATTAGTTTTAAGTTATATATTTCATCTACATTATATAAATAATTTTTACTTATCAAAATTAATTTTTGTTTGACATAATTAATATATAATTTTTTTTTATATATTGTATTGATTACTTGAACTTTTTATTTTTTGAAGGCTTACTATTTAGCTATACATATCATTGATTAATCCATTTGACCTAAATCACTAACTCATCGCCCAAAAAGAAAAATTGTTTGATTTCTATGTTGACCTTAAATTTTGTATTACATTTCCATTATTAATAAAATTATTTCTTATGCATAATACTTATTTTTTCTCAATATAATGAATGTATAATATTAGATGTGTACCCAATATTTTACTTCTTATAAATATATAACATCAGATATTTGCCCAAATGTTTCTCTATTTTTTTTATTTTTGTGATTCTTTTTATTTTTTATTTTTAAAAATTTTATTATTTCGCTATGGCATTATTTCATTTCTAGGTTGATTTTAAATTTATCATTCCATTTTCAACATTAATAAGAATACTTCCTACATTTCATACTTATTTTTGTTTAGTATAATGAATATACAATATTAGAGATATGCCCAATTCTTTTTTTTATTTGTATTATATGTTTAATTAATTTTATTATTTAATTATCACATTATTTGTTAACCTATTTGACCCCATATGTGTGAGCTCTAAGCTCATGGTTGGCTCAAAGAATTGGAGTATTCACCCATTTTTTTTAGAGGAAATGGGCCCTCATTTACGGGTTTGGAAAGATTCGAATTGAGCCTTCGATAGTGACTCCGTCCAAAGGATTGGGGGAGGGAAGGTGTTAGGCACCCCTCTCTCCAAACTGCTATAGCAGCTCAAAATGGGAGAAGTTCAGGCTTAAATTCTAGAAAAACACAAATTAATAGGATTGCTCAAAGCTCCCGAAATTCGGCAAAAATGTTCCCAACCTTGCCCATAATTGATTTGAGGTGATGTTATCGGGTCTTAGGTATTGGTTTCTCTATGACCCTCACCTCTATACCTCTTTTTCTTAATCTGGAGGAAGCTAGGAATGCAAGTTTCCCTGGATTTTAGGACTTTAAGCAATTTGAAATTAAACTAAAAGTAGAGAGAGTGGAATGAGAGGCTTACCTCTCATGTACAACCTTAAAACCAACTTTCCAGCAACTGAAAGGACTTCAAATGGAACTTGAGCAAGGCAAGAGTTAGTCTGAGAGCTTTTGGTGTTAAGTCTGGAAAGCAGGGGATAGGGCTTGAGCTTGGCTTGAGGGATTTTGGGATTTCAAGCAGAATGGGGGTTACAGAAGTTGGAAAACTGTCCTCTTCCCTTTCAAGCTCGAGCTGGGCCTATATTTATAGGGAAAGTGGAGGGAGATTAGTCTGAAACTCATCCAACTATAGTACAAAGCCTTCATTCTTTGTACAACAAATCTTCTCGATTTTGGGTGGTTTCTTATGGGTTTTGTGCATCCAATGAGGGATTGGGGCATGCTAAACGTTGTAGCCCCGTATTTGGGGTTAACAGTGGCAAAAAACATAAATTTGATGAACTTATAAAAGATGTTTTGTCCTTTCTTAGTTTTAAGTGGGGGCTTGTTTGGTATTTTGAGCTCTTTAAGCCTATTAGGTTGAAATTCATTGGTTTAAGTGTTTTAATGGGGTTAAGTAAGGAGATGACATCAGTCCCCTCCCACTTAAGATGCTAGGTTGGACAGTTGATGTGGTGATTCAATCAAGTGCGTCAAAATGGTATCTCTTTGGTTTAATGGTCAAATGGATGAATCTGATCTTGAAATTTGGCGTGCTAGGGTTTTTGGGTCTCTAGGTGAGGTCTAATTGGAAAAATGGGGTCGGGATGATTGAAATCTATGGTTGACAAATTCAAATCAAAAAGATTTACTGAAACAAAATCTTTGTTTGATGAAGGGTCAAACGGGGGAATTTTGGTGAATAGGCATTTTTGAACATCTTGAATCTGATGGAAGTGATGGATCTTTGATCAGAGGTGTAGATTGACTGGTTCAGTTCAGATCACAATCTTATGGTTTTCCAATTAATAAGAGGGTCCGAAATGAAGTCTTACTTTTTCAATGGTTAAATGGAAGTGTTTGATCATGAAATTTGATGTGTTGGGGTTCTTTGGGTCTCTGAACATGGTGGTGGGGTCTAATTGGTGAGGTTCTTTGTCAAAACAGAATCAAGGCTTGATGTTGGGTCAAATGAGGGAATTTTGGGATAAAATTTAGTGGGTAGGTATGGATTGGGATTATGAGGCTGTTAGAAGGGTTTGATCGTGTTAAGTATGTACAGATCATGGGTTTTAGGTTCGAGGAGCATCGTAGTGTTAAACGTGTCGAAATGGAATCTCTGATGGATGTTGTCTAAATCTAGGAATTTAGGGTTGAAAACTTGTGTGATTGTTTTATTGAGGGTTTTGTTTCACGTGATGGTGTTGATCGGGGATCAAGTATGGTGATGTAGCATAATCAAGACCACCGAAAGTGAATTATGTAGATTTAATGGTGGATTTATGGGCATTTGGGCTAAAATTTGGTTTGATAGGGTTTTGGCATGTTTTAAAGTGATTGGTGTGGTCCAATAGAGCATCCAGAATGTAGGAGATGGGTCAAAGAAGGGATCAAGCAAAAATTGTGTGCTAACAATATGGTAGAATTGCTTACCCACCACTAGGAGGGAAGAAAATGGTTTTGTTTTTAAATTCTTTTTTTAAAATATTTATTTTTATACTATTAAAGTTAATGTTATGGATTTAATTAATAGAAATTAATGATGAGAAAAATATATCTTAAATATAGGATTTAATGAGAGAATATACCTTAGATATAAGATTTAATGAGTGAAAACAAGAAAATAATTTTATTTCTAATTAGTTTTAAATTTCACATTCTATTTTCATCATTTATAAAATCATTTCTTATTTATCATACTTATTCTTGTTTAATATGCTGGATATATGATGTTAGAAATGTTTTCATTTTTTTAAATTTCTACATTTTTTATGTTATATCTATTTTTGAATTTTATTATTTAATTGTGAAAATATGGATTATCCCATTTGACCCAAAATGATTTAATTTCTTACCACGACCTAGATGAAAACACTTTTTTCCAGGTATATTTTAAAAGTATAGGATTTTGTGTTATTGAAATTATTAATTTATTATATATGGATTAAATTAATAGAATTTAGTGATGAGCATAAATAAAAATGCCCTAAATATATGACTCAATAAGGTGAATGCAAGTTAATACCTTAAACGTTGGATTTAATGAGAAGGAATTGAATGCATTGAATATCTTAAAATTACCTCTTTTAAAGCCATTTAATATAAATAACCAATTACCTTTGCCCTTTTTTTTATCAATAAATTTAAATATGGAGGGATAAATTTTGTCCTAAAAAAATTATAGAAATATTATTGAGGCTATTCGTATTCTTTAAAGTAATATAGATATAGATTTTTTATGTGAGTTTCATCACCTCTCCTCACGTCCCACCCAATGGTTACCCCCCTCCATAAGTTTTGGCCCCCTCATAAAAAATTCCCGACTACGCCCCTGATTTTATTGTTGTTTTACTAAAGTTATATTATCACAAAAAGAAGTTCTAGGCTATTATTATAGATGTCAAATATAATGGGTCAGACCCATTTGTCTAATTAATAATTGGTTCGGAACCAGACGCAATTGATCGATGGCTATAAGTATAACTTGTGCATTTATTAACTTAGTAGTTCAACTACTTGTTGGTATAAAATTTTCACTGCCATGGTTAATGGTTTCCACTTCGCCCATGAAAATTAATTCGTCCCTATGTGTTTGATTTTCTGTTAAATTCTAGTAAACAACAAGTCCATTCAACTCTTTTAAACTTTCTTCTAATCACCATTATTATAAATTGGGAATTTTGTTAAGGAGAATAAAATTAGATTGTATAATTTTAATTGAAAATATAAACTGTTTACATTTAAGATTTTGTCTTTTATATATAGATAGATATATTAGTATATTTCCTATTTATTCTGTTTTGTATTTACATTAAACATTTATTTTATTTTATCACAAAATATATTTACTTTATTATTTTTATAATTTAGCATTTACCTATGATAGAAAGTTCAACCCAAAATACCTCAAATTTCAATGAGATTTGGGAAACATTTTAAGCCAAATAATCAATTTGTTTTTGTCACTCATAAAGAAAAAAAAAAACAAAAAAAAAGGGAATCCCCAAAACATTGATGAATACCCACCTATTGGTTACCCCTTTTTTTGTCAGGGACTCGGTGGGTTGAAAAATCTATGCACATTGTATGATATATGCTAATACATTACGATTTTTTTAGGATATACAAGAAAATATTAACACAACTTAGGAAAAGAGCTACCCATGACGATATTTTGAACCTTCAACTTTCCTATTCTATCTAGTATCTACTAGTATTAGATATACACGATGATGTGCTATTCCTCTAGTCAATGGAGATGATGTAGAGAGAGAGAGCGGGGAGGGGGTGAGAGGGTGTCACCTTGGAAATTAATTGGGAATTTATGTTGAATTTTAGTTGGCCTTTGGCATCGGTGCTGGGAACATCGCATCATTTTCTGGGAAAAATGGCTGGGTATGTGGAGCTGTAAGTACTGTTTTATGAGAAAACAACACTGGTTTTGTTTGGAGTTCACATCTTCGTTCCACAAGGAGCCACCCCACAACGCCTCACAGCACATCCCCGCCATGTATTGGGTACATCTCCCAATGATAGTATTAGTCTCGATGATGTCATCATCGGGAGATGTTCCCAATACACGGCGGGGATGTGCTGTGGGGTGGAGATGTTATCTGTTTTGTTTGGTACCAGTGCTGGGCAGCAACATTTTCAACATGGTCTATATTATCCAAGGTCCAAGATGATGCCACATCATTGCTCCACTAGCAGCAATGCACCGTTTTCTCAGAAAACATTGAATTTGACATTGCTCTAGAATTCCCAATTTCCAAGGCATTGTTGGGAGCAATGTTCTTTCTAGAAAAATGGTATCAAACAAGAGGGCGTTGTTTGAAGTAGGGATGTCAATGGGTCGGGTTAAGTGGTAAACTTGGCTTGACCTGGCCCTATAGGGTTGGGTTAGGGTCAAGTATATTTGGTTTAGGGTCGGGTTTGGGTTTTGATTCTTTGACCCGAGTCGGGTTCGGGTTTTGGCTAACCTGCTTCGTCGGGTCATGATACCTTGCATATATACCAAGTATTCTTGCAATTTTTTGACTTTGAACTTTATAGGCTTAAAGTTTATAATTTATTTATATGTTAATTTTGATTTTCTACTATTTTTTAAATGGAAAGATAACACCTTAGAATCTATAAAACAATTTCCTTATTTAAATTAATACATTTTAGGTCTTCAAAATGTGTTATAAATTACATTTAAAACTATACGGGTAAAGTCGGGTCGGAATCAGGTTAAACCCTATAGGGTTGGGTCAGGTTCAGGAATCATGCATTTTTAAGTCGGGTCGGATCGGGTTTGGGTTGGAGTGTTGGAGGGTCAGGTTAAGATTGAGGCAAACCCGTGCCGAACCCAACCCGTTGACATCCCTAGGTCGAAGCATCACTTTCTCTGATATAGCACCTACGTAGCGTCGTTTTCTCAGAAAACGACATTAATGCCAAACATCACCTTAATTTTAGGCATTTGACAAGGTGCCAAGCAGCTGGTTCTAGTCGTAGGGGAGACTTGGGATGGGTTGGAGGGTGTAGCCTGATATCAAAATATAAAAAAAAGGCATTTGAATATGTCTAGATCATATGAATTAGCACTACCAACTACCAAGAGGAACACAAACTCCAACTATGAACTTTCACGAGATTGCGGATCCGCGAGGCTACAAAGTTGCAATGCCACCATCCCACAAGGCCGCCATTTGCGAGGCTGCAAAGCTGAGAACATCTAACTCTTCTTCCTCATGAGAAGGGAAAACCCAATAGGAAAATATATAATAAAAAAACTCTACTAGTGTGAGTTTATCTTACATTGCTAGTCACAACCTAAATAAAGAAGACCGGGAGGAGGGTTACATCGGTTTGATAGTTATTAGCACTAAAACTTTTTTTGAGCTTTGGATCCTGATTTATCATTTCATACTCAAGCTAGGGTGTCCTCAAAAACACTCATAATTTAACAATGAATATGACACTCAAGAGAATGACATAGTGAAATAAAAGCTTAATCACTTTGTCTTTTGAAAAATATTTTAAGTTATTGGGTCCAAGGTTTAAAAGGCTAAAGGCGTAGTTGAGGCGTAATAGCCCAAAAAGGTGAGGCGTAAGCTTCAAGGAGTAGCAAGGCATAAGCCTTAAAGTTTATGGAAAAATTAATTAATTTTTATAAATTGATAAAAATAACATATAATATGCCAAATTAAAATGATAGAAAGTACACATGTTCGTAAACTATAAATTCATAAGCATTATGTTTCAGCATTTAAGCATTAAATAATATAATAACTAATCAACTAACAATTATAAATATTTTACATTTCATATAAAAAACCAATTTAGAAGAAAGGAAACAACTTCTTCTTCTTGTTCTTGTTCTTGTTCTTCTTCTTATTATCATTATTATTATCATTATCATTATCATTATTATTATTATTATTTTATTATTATTATTATTATTATTATTATTATTATTATTATTATTATTATTATTATTATTATTATTATTAACGATCCATTTGAAATAATAACAAAAATCTCACTTGAGTTGTCTAAAAGAAAAGAACTTCATTAGTCATTTTTGCATTGAACTCTCTTAGAACACTAGAACACTAAGAAAAACTAATAGAATTTGATTTGCCTTATTGTTTTTTCTTCTTTAATTTTTTTATTTGGCATATAATTGTTGAAGTGTTTCTCTCTCTCTCTCTCTCTCTCTTGACAAAGGCTTAAGCCTCACATCCTTGAGGCAAAATTTGTGCGCCTTGCCTAAAGGTGTACATCTCACGCCTCAAGGCTTAAGCCTTTTATAACAATGATGGAATCCTTAATGTTTGAAGGTGAATAGGGTAGATGAGTACATCCTTGAAAATTTTATTTATTTAATTATTTTAACAACTAAAAGACAAAGTCGATACTATCTGATCCAAGGTGTTCCGAACCGAGGACACAATAAGATAATCCTACGAACTGGATGAGACTGTGGTGGAAGGACGAAGTTGCATACTGAGATATGCAACCATGAGAAAGGTCAGAGACCCGAGGAGTTAATCCCCAGGTAGGTAATCCGACGCTCAAGCCAATTGGGCAGAGAAAGAGGTGGCTGGCCGAGCAGGTTGAAATAATATTGGTTTGGGCCGAAGAGATAGTGTAGAGAGATATTAGAAGAGTGTTCTTCCAAAAGTCCCTTACCTCGAGCAGGGAATACCTATTTATAGTTGGGTGTTTTGTGTTCCAGATGGATAGGGCTCCCGGGGTTGTTGGGATGAGGTCGTCCGTCGAGGTCTTCGGGAGGTTTCCTCTTCCCTAGCAAAGTCCGCTTCCTTGTCTATGTAGGAACTCCTTCTTAGTCGTGCTCTTCCGTCACATGTGGTGTCGACGTGGTTTGAGAGAGAAGACATCCGCGGAGGTTGCCACATGGCATCCTTGGCCAGCTCAACCATCACCTGAACACCACTCCCCTAGTTTCGAAGTCGAGGAGTGTAGTGCTTGGTCGCAACTAGGCATGAAAGAGTTTTGTGGTCCTTGGTTGAGGAACGTTAATTTGTTCTAGTTGACTAGCCCAAAGTAAAGCTAGTTGCTGGGCGGACTGGTCAGTTTAACGCTCGTGCCGTTTTCGAGATGGGTTGGCAGACACGTCGTTTTGTTTTCCTGAGGTCACGTGAGTGTGAAGTGCGGTGTCGTATCGGCGCTATTGACCAAGCTTGATCTGAACCGTTGGCTACCTTTATAAAAAGGGGGTAGGTGAGCCATTTCACTTTGTCATATGAGAAGAGTCTGTGCCTTGGAATTCGGTTGACGTCCCTTGCTTGATATCTCAGGAGTCTTGAACTTTTTTCTTCGGTAAGATGTCTTTCACTACGTCTTCCTTGTCTTCCCTTTTCATTGGGTACACTTCAGGGGATGAAAGTGAGGGTAGTCTTCGGTGCAAGGTGACTAAGGTTAGGGTACTAGAGACTAATGCCAATGTGGCTGAGGTTGGTGACAAGGACGATGGTTAGCTCCGAGAGATCAGTGCTAATGTGGCGGTCGAGGCCAGTGTGGAGTTTGAAGAGCGGTTTGCCTCGGCTTCGTGTAGCCTTTCTTTAGCTGACCTGGCTCAGATCTAGGAAGTGTATCACATTCCCGGGGAGTACGAACTGAGGTGTCCTAGGATCGAGGAGAGGGCCATTTCGGCTTGTCCCAGGGAGATTTGTGTATATGTCCATAGTTTGATAGCCGGCCTTAGGTTCCCTTTAAATCTTGGGGTAGTGGTCATCTTGAAGTGGTATGAGACCTGCCTGTTCAGTTGATGCCCAACTCATTTTGGTACCTGGTCGGGCTGCTCTGCTACTACACTCTCAAGGACATTGAGATCACCTTGCTGATGTTTAGATGCTTTCTCCACTTGAAGAAGTACAAGCAGGGGTACCACTACTTGTCGACCAGGTCAAACACCAAGGTGCTTGTTGGGGCTCCCTCTTCCATTAAGCACTAGAAAAAGGGATTTTTCTTTGTGAAGTGTCGAAGAGGTAGGCCATTCTCCCTCGTCCTATCCATTCTGAGGACCAAGGATAAGGGCCCTTCCTAGACCATACTACTGAAGGAGAAGATAACTATTGTGAGGAGGATAGTGCGAGTGCACATCAGGGAGTACATCGTCTCGATTGTTGACCATGGCTGGGCTAATGTGCCTTTCAGCCGATCAATCCTAGTCCGGTCCATGGGTTGCATGGTCTTTTTCTTTGGTGAGCTTGTCTAACTTTGTGATGAATTTTGTAGGCTCGATCTTGGCTGGCGTTGAGGAGAGAGCTCGACGTATGAAGATCACAACTACAAGGATGGTGCAAGTAGCTAGGACGTCGGGTACGCAGCCCAGGGCCATAAAAGCTTCAATGCCGCTTGGTGGAATGCTCTGCTCGATAGGGGAAGAGGCCCAGGTCAGCGGAGGAGGTTGTGGTGGTCGACTCCAAGGATGAGGGGGGAAGAGGTCGAGGTCTTCGTTATAGAGGGGGGACACTCCACAACACGCTTTGGATGAGGGTTCAGCCGTATACGTGCCACAGTGGTCGGTTCAGCCGGAGGACACCCTTGAGATGGAAGGGGTGGCCAAGCAGCTTGCTCGGGGTGTGATGCTCCTCAATATTAGGAAGGAAGCCAACAGTCACACCAGCAGCTTCCTGGAGAGCGCGGCTCTACATCAAGTCAGTGCGGTGAGTTCGGTTTTACTTGTTTGTTGTTTCTCTTCTTTTGTGCTAACAATTTGATGTCTTGTAGTTGGTTTGTTTGGTTGTCGGCCTTGTCAATTGCCTACGCAGGTTGTGACGATTTTATGAGTCACGAGAGGTAGAGAATGCCCAGCTGAAGGCGGAGTTGGTCGAGCTAAAGCTTGGCATCAGGGAGAGGGACAACACATTCCGTAAGCTGAAGGGTTGCGTTTATGATCTCAAGGAGGCGTGAGATGCGTTGAGGAGTGAGCTTGAGGAGGCCGAGGTGAAGATTGCTCGGGCGAAGGAGGAGGGCATTTCCATGTGTAGGTTTTCAGAGGCCCATCAAAATGAGCTGGACGATTATGCTATTGACTACTGACTGGAGGGATTTGCTCTCTATTAGCGGAGGGTGATGCATGAGTTTTCGAAGGTGGCCAAAGTCGTTCATGGGTTCGGCCTGTTTGATGTCAAAAAGCTTGATGGGGATGCCGTTATTTCCAACACCCAAGAGTGAGCTGAGGATCCCCCAACAGATTGTTGATGTGCTCCCTTCACCCCTTTGTTTGTTGTATACAGCTCGGTATGCCGAACTTGAAGGGATGAGAGATCCATCCTATGGACTTCCAAAGATTGCGGAATAAGGGGGCGAATTTCAAAAATTTTCTCTCCCTTCAACTGGGAATCGCATTCCCTATTTAGAAAATCATATTTTCAAGGATCATTCTTGAACCTTAAACTGAATCAGATATGAACCAAACGGAGTAGAAGAGAATTATACCTGATACGGAGAAGTAGTATCTCCCAATGGAGGTGTTGACGCCCAAGGAAGGATCCAAAAACTACTCCCACTGAAGATGGCGCAATGCAGGATGAAGTAGGATCAGCAATGTTCTTCTCCAAGAACTCTGTCCTTTGCAAGAATCAGTTGGATGGTACGTGAGCACAACTTCCTTTCAATCATTTCTTAAAGAACTGATGTCAAGATCTAATCTTGACTTCTCCCACAACTGGAGATCGAACTGGCAAACAGGGCGGCAAGAACAGGGAGGCGGCAAGAGAGTATTCGCAGGGTGCAGAATTCTCTCTTCTTGATTTTAGCACTAAAGAAAATCTGATGTTGTTGTGTCTCCTAAAGGCTGCCGCCCCCTCCTTCTTTTGTTAACCTAAAAGATTAGCTCCTAATCCAATTAGGTGCAGCTTATCCAAATCATATTTGGATAAGACTTCTCTTTAGGTGATAGGGATAAACCCTTATCTTATCTACAGATTAGATTAATTTTCTCCTAATCTCATTAGGAGGTTTCCAAATCTGAATCACATTCAGATCTGGACTCTCTGAGTGGATAGGGTCAAGACCCCATTCTATCTGCTAATCCATCTCAGAATTCGCCCCTTTAATTAACTAAATGAATAGCCCAGTTCGAAATGGGCTTTAGGCCCATTAAGCTTATGTGCTCACTTAACCTTCCTAACTGCTGCCCAGTTGGGCTTCCTTGTATGGCGTGGGACTCAAGCATTGATCTACACATCAGCCACATGGGTTCAGCCCAGCCTTTGTTACAAGGCCTGGCCGAATACACTGTTAAAGACAGTGCACCCCCTGAAACCCATCGAATGGGCTATATGGGTCCAACACTTACCCTAAGTGGTCCCTGGGCCAAACCACCTTGTAACACCCAGGGACTGTGGGCAGATGCAAGATTAGCCCATCAGGTATTATTCTCAATGGTCTTACACTCAACCTCTCAGCCCATAATGATTATATAAATATATATATATATATATATATATATATATATATATATATATACTTTTATATCTTATATAAAATATACTTTGCAAAATAAATCTCAACGGTTGAAATCGGCTGCCGGCAGTCTTGGTTTCCATCAGTGAGAGTGCATCCCCGATCATTACCTTTGTCTGACAAAGGGGCTGATCCTATCACTATGATCACCCACTCAGATGAATTCTCGGACTGTCCCAACATACCCAGGTTTTGACCCCCGCTAAGGATCTCACTGATTGGTACATCAAAGACAACTTAATCCGACACTTAGTGCAGTATCATAATCGAGTCTCGGGGTCGGGTGTAACTTTCCAGTTTTTCCCATCAATCTCCAAGGTCCAGGGCAATTCTGAAAATCTGGTCCAGTTCATAGATTCAATTAATCCTACACTGTGTGTGCTTAGGGTCTCACCCTGGCAGCTGAGACAGGCCACCCCAACCGACTTGGTGACACCACAGTGTCAGCCTTGTCAGGATAGGTCTCCCCAGACCGACCCACTGGTTGTGAACATTCTAAACTAACACGAGTCTCATTAAGTGTCCAGTTTAAGGGTATTACATAGAAACATACCAAGGGAACATGAATCAAATATGCACTTTTATTCATTTACAATAAACTCATAAAGTACATCATTCTGATTGAAGCTAAGGGCATACAAAACTGTTTAACAGAACTTACAATCATTGTATCAACTTTTTCATGAATGGCAATTTGGCCTTTCTACTGAGCATTTACTGTGTTGTTTTTTCCTTCTTTTTTGTTGTTGTGCTTCAGAGTTAGGTTGGTTGATAGGGACCATAGGCCATGCTTTTATACTTGGCTCTTGGGCTTGTCACAGGTCTTCGATCTCATACTAGTCGAGGTCTTCGATCTTCCTTGGTTGAGGTCTCCGGCTTAGTGGCCTCGGTCTTTGCTGGCCGATGTCTTTTGTCTTCGATGGATGAGGTCTTGGATTTGACGGTAGATGGTTGGGTATCTTGACTTCGTGGCCTCGGTATCATAATGGCCGAGGTCTTCAATCTTCATTAACCGAGGTCTCTAGCTTAGTGACCTCGGTCTTATGCTGGCCGAGGTCTTTGGTCTTCACTGGCTGTGGTCTCTTTCTCAGTGGCCTTGGTCTTATGCTTGTTAAGGTCTTTGGTCTTTATTGGCGAGGTCTCTAGCTTAGTGGACCCAGTTTTATGCCAGCTGAGGTGCTTCCAAGCTCTCAACATTGTCAGGGAGCTCAGTGGCACCTTGTCTTGGAGAGTTTCATGCTCTTTGGTTGGGTTAGTTGTGGTCCTTGGTTAGCTTTACTTTGACTGCGAGTCAGGTGGGTGCACGAAATTTGATGGCCATCCTCTTGCCCTTGTGGTAGGGACGTCATTCCCACGGTGCCCGTCGAGGGCTTGTTTTGGCCTTGACTGTCTGTGGTCGATCGGGTCCTTCGTGAGGTTGTTGTTGCGTTGTGATCGTTGGTCGATGTGGAGTTCGGTCATTGGAATTTGGTCGGGCTATGCACAAGCGTTTGCTCGTTTGTGCTTGAAGAGGATTCTTTATTTATTGAATTTGTATAGTCTAGTCGCCGTTAGTGTTCGGTGTCGATGGTTGATGGTACATTTTAGTCATGGCACTCTAGCTCCTTGGATAGATTTTCATGCCTAGTTTCCCCTTTTAAGGGCTATCCCGCTCGAGATGACGGCGATGACCCTAACTGGGGGAGTTCGAGCTAGGGGCTCATGGCGCGATGCAGTTCTTCTCTAGGCTTATGTTCTTTGATGTCAATGAATCCATGAAGGTATTCGTATCGGACAAGGTCTTCTATGTGGTGGCAAAGGTCCTAGCATCTCTCGGTGTCGTGTCCGTGGTTATAGTGGAAGTTGCAAAACTTGTCTCGATTTCTCTTGTAGCCCTAGGTTTTTATATTCTCAGGACAATTGATGAAGCTGCAGTTACGGATTTGCATTAGAATGTGAGCCCACGGAGCGTTGAGTGGAGTGAATTTGTGATACATCGATGGCGGGATCCTCAATCTGTGATCAGGCCATGATGGTTTTCATCCCCCCTACACAACGCTTGGGCCTCTTTAGCATTCATATACTTCTATGCATGCTTCATGAGTAAGATCAGGTTGGGCGAAGGGTTCTTTTGCAAAGAGAAGCTGGACATCGAGGAACATAGTCCGCTCAGGATGGCGGTTACAATTTCTAACTGCTCTAGTGCTCGGACCTGGAGGGCCTCGGTGTTGAACCTTGTCAAGTATTCCCTTAAGGTCTCTCCTTTCCTTTGTTGCACTTGCATGAAGCAGGTCGACGTCTTCCTGTGCCATTTGCTGGCATTGAACAATGCTAGGAACTGCGTCTCCAACTGCTCCCTAGAGGATATGGATCGCAAAGGAAGGGAGGCGTACTAGGTTCTGGCCACTCCATGGAGCCTCGGACCCCTCAATGTGGTTGTTGGGGTCCAAGGCTCCATCATACTTCTTGAACTGAGAGGTCACCATCCGGCTGGGGGGAGCTCGTCAACGATCTCTTGGACGAAGATGGGCACTTTAATGATTTGTTGACCATGGTGCTTCTTTGTTGGTCGAGCCGTCGAAGGGGTAGCGCTTCTATGCACTTGGCTTCTCCAGTTTGGCCAACTGTTCTCTTAGTTCTTTGATATCAGTGTCTCTATCGGCTAGGACCATGTTCGCAAACTTCTCGCCTTTTTGGATTGTAGGCTGATCTCGGATCGAGTTGGATTCGGTTATCGAGATTAGTAGCCGCTGTAGACGTTGGCCAAGCCATTCTTTCATCGGCACTCGGGTGTAGTGATGAGATATACTATGGGTGTCGTGCATGTGAGGCCCAACTAGGGAGCCAGGTCTTCTAGATGCATGCAGTCGTTCGAGGTCGAATTGGGCTCTGTGCTTATCTGTGTGGGGCCCTTTGGGGTCCTCGGTGTTAGGAATGAGGATTGGCTATAGTAGGTGCCTGCGTGGCAGGGTGAGTGGCTTGGGGGTGCAAACTCGTTGCCCTAGTATCTCCATCATGGCTAGGATACGATTGATTTTCTACTGCATAACTTGGAATTGCATGGGGTTGATCGTTGTTTAATGTCGGGGTTCCTGAGGCGGAGAGCTTCGAAGTGAACGGGATCCCCGAGATGGGGAGCAGGTTCCAAAGCGGTTGGATGTGTTTTTAGGAATGGTTGCTTTAAGTGCACGGAAAGGTGTTTGGGAAATGAGTTTTTGTATGTTTTCCACAAACGACGCTAAATTGATGTTGTCCGATCTGAGGTGTTCCGAACCGAGGACACAATTAGATAATCCTTCCAACTAGACAAGGCTGAGGTGGAAGGACGAAGTTGTGCACTGAGATCTGTAACCAGGAGAAAGGTCAGAGGCCCGAGAAGTTAATCCCCACGTAGGTACTCCGACGCTCAAGTCAATTGGGCAGAGAAAGAGGTGGTCGGGCTGAGTGGGTTAAAATAGTGCTGGTTTGAGTCGAGGAGATAGTGCAGAGGGATATTCAAAGAGTGTTTTTCCAAAAGTCCCTTACCTCGAGCAAAGAATACTTATTTATAGTTGGGTGTCTATGTTGTAGATGGATAGGGCTCTTGGGGTTGTTGGGATGATGTTGTCCGCCGAAGTCTTCTTGAGGTTTCCTCTTCCTTGTCGGAGTCGACTTCTTTGTCTATACAAAACACTCATTCTTAATTGTGCTCTTCCATCACACGTGGTATTGACATGGCTTGAGAGAGAGGAATGCCACGGAGGTCGCCACGTGGCATCCTTGATCGGCTCAACCATCACCCCAACACAATAAATCTTTGAGTTCAGCAACTTCAGCTCTTATGAGACGACCCCTAGATGATTGCAATGATATAAAAGTACATAATAAAAAAATATAGTAACAGAATTAAAATATCTAAATTATATTTTTATTTAATAAAAATTAACAACTCTTAAATTTTGTTATGGTTTTACTTATATCATAATATGACTAAAAAATAAATAAAAATGAGTCGTTTAAGCAACGTTGGAAGTTATAAAAGTATAAATATTTATATATAGAAAACATATAACAAAAGAATTGCAGTTTTAAAATTCAACTTCTACTTCTATTACTACTTTAAAACATATGTTAAATAATATAGTAAAAATATTTATAAAAATAGTGCAAACCATTTGGTATTATTTTTGATGAAGTGAACAAATGATAATATATAATTCAAATAGCGAATTTATAATTGACATGCATATTTAATTTCCACTTCACATAATCAAATTCACTTTCTAGTATAATCAAGGGCGAAGAAAATTAAGAGAAAAAAAATTTCATACATTGTTAAAAGAAACACAGCCATAATATGAAAATTACCCATTCCCCAAATGGGTTTGCCAATATATCTTGACAGTAGACAGATATAATTATCTTTACATCCTCTAATGATAAAAAGATGCCATTACTCAAAGTTGGTCCCAGATATATCGGCTACAACACAAAGCGACCACTCTCAGACTTGAGAATTCATGTTTTCATGCTTATCAGCGCGAGATTTTAACAACATTTTATATAGTGGGTTGCATTGTTGTATTATAAGTGTGAGAGAGATTGACTTTGTTAGTCAATGGACAAAGTTGTACTCTTGTTTATTTTCTTATTTCTGCTGGAAATAGTCTTAAATACGTCTTGTTGTTTGATAGTTTTGGCCTTGGGGTTGGGTTTCCAAATTTTCTTAATTAAGACAAAATACGCAAAACCAACATTAACAAACAGAACCAAGTAAATAATTTAAATATTAAATGCCCAAGCAGTTTGGATATTCTAATTTATTAGAGATCCTCTTCATGGCTGAAGCAAAGCAGTCTACACGTTTTTTCAGTTAATTACTACTACATGCATAGTTGACAGAGGGTGCACGTTCATAGGTTCCAATTTTGATTAAATTCTTGCTATCACTTCAATTCATATTCCCTTTGTTGCTCCATACATTATTAATTTTCTATATATATATATATACATATAACCTTGACAAGTTTAAATACAACCAACTCTCTTTTTAACTTTACTACTATTGTATTACTTTATAGTATCTGGTCCAACCGGGGTCCGACAGGGAGAATTATCATGAGGAACAAGCTTGATCCCCCACCCCACTCTTTTTTTTTTTTACTTTTCTTTTCTGCTTATTCTTTTTGTTGGTAGAACCAACCAATTTAGGGATGTTAAAATGGAGGAAATTGGCAACTGGACAAATTCTGTGTCAAAATAATGTCTACTGTATTTTTAGCACAAGTTGGTTAACCCGGGTGGACCCATGGTCCACCTCATTAAACCAGGTCCCCCACCCACCCCATCCCTCAAAGTGGGCACTGCCATTTGATTACGGGAACAACACTACCAACCTACATTTTCCATTTCATCATCACCAGTAAGCACTTCCACATAAACACTTCCATAAATCAAAAGGCTTCATCAATATTTTTAATTGAAGAGCTTAAATCTATTGCAAGTTAAAATTATGCTCATATAGCATTCAGCCGTACATTAAATTCTTAGGGAGATATTCTAACTGTATAGATAAATTTCATGTTTTCAAAGCATGCGCAGAATTTTTATTTATAGGGAATTACTAAATGAAAATATATTATTTTTATTTATAAGAAATCTGAAAGCTTGGCGAAAATGGGGAAATGGGATAAATCTGGTTTTCATTAGGAAAATTTTTATGGATTGAAACAAAGTGGGTTTGACCCAAAACATTGGGATCCCACTTTTACCATAAGCCCAAAAGAAAAAGAAAAAAAAAAAAAAAATCATGGCAGTTGATCATAAATCCAAGGAGCAGAATGAATAGGGGGTGATCTAAATTCTTAAACCAAGCCCCCAAGGATCAATCAAAATTCACGTCAATAAGATGGGCCCCAGTTTTATGCGAGTCATGGGCATCCTGATCTGAAATGTCGTTTTACTCTAAAGATGGTATGATGATAAGTGTAGCGGGAAGCACCAAATCATCTCTTCATTCTAAAGAGAATAAAAGAAAAAAAAAATGTGACATAAGTCGTTGAAGGGGGTTGTAGCTAAAAAAGATGTGCATTTGGCATAGAAAAACAAAAGAGAAAGAAAACCATTTGTTTTTCTATTTTTCTGTGGTGGGACTCCTGCCGCTTCATTCGGTTCAGCAATTCAAATTACAGAAATCTAAGTTCGTCCTATCCCATTGGGTATAACCGGATCCTCGTCTCTCCTGAACTTCCGACTCTCACATTTAGAACCTGCAATCATAAATGAAATTGTTCGGAGAAAAAAAAATGAAAAATAATGAGAAAGCTTACGAGTTCTTTGGACTTTGGAGACATCACCACACCAGCTTTGACCCAATTGAACAGGGCACCTCCAAAGTGGGACCCACCACGTGTCCTTATTCCGTAGGGTTCAAGTTGTGTGTTGAGATGGATGCACCGAGGACCGTAGATTTTCTCATGTTATTATATTGGAAAGTGTATGGTATTTGTTAGTTACTCATCAAATATACATACATAGATAGATAAATACAAGTCTAAAGATTTATTTGGCGGTGTGGGAAGAGAAGGGTGGTCTCTCTCTGTCTTCTGGGTCGTCTGGTTGGAGTCGTAAAGGGGATAAAAGAGGAGAGGAGGGGGTCTTAGGGTTTGTTTCTTCCTTCGCAGTTTCCCCACCCTTTTCTTTTCTTTTCTTTTTTTTTTTCTTTATGTTTTATTTTATCTTCTCTACTTCCTTCGAAATCTCTACTTTTTATTATATATTCAATCCTTCTTTCTCTCTGGTTCTTTCCCTCTCTCTTATTAACACTCTCAGGAGAAGAAGAGGAGAGACGCTTCCATTGGGAATGGTTGTGGACTGAAGGACGTCAACAACGACGATACCAATCCTTCTCTATTCTCTCGCTTTTCTTCCTTCTCTGGAAAAAGTCCTTGTTTCCTAAAATCTTTTTGTCTTTCTGCAACATAATAACCCTTGTCTTTCTTGGTCTTGTATCTGCTTTGGTTTTTGGGTTTTCTTTTATCCTCTTGTATTTTGTCTACTCGACTCGATTCTGGGGATGGCGTCTATTCAGAAACAGGAGATTGAGGAAGAAGACGAAAGAGGAACTACTGATCTCACAATGAACGGTGGAGGTGGCGAAGTGCCCGTTGACAACGGAAACAACGTCGAGGACAAGATGGAATCTTCTGATCCTTCTACAACGGAGTCCGAACCGCCGCCTCCGGCTACTTCTGCTCCCTCCCAACCGTCGTCCACCGCAGTACCGCTTGTATCTTTAAAAGAAGAACCCACGGAGACGGAACCCGAGTTGGAGGAACAACCACCGCCTATTGGGGTTGTTCCCGTAGCTATGCAGATGCAGATGCAGATGCCCATGTCCATGCCCATGCCCATGCCTGTGCAGATTAGAAGAACAGCGGTTCCTGGGAGAAGGGCTTCTACGAAGGACCGGCATACCAAAGTTGAAGGTCGAGGGCGTAGGATCCGGATGCCTGCAACCTGTGCGGCGAGAATCTTTCAGCTCACAAGAGAACTCGGTCACAAGTCCGACGGTGAGACCATTCGGTGGCTCCTCGAACACGCCGAACCCGCCATCATAGCCGCTACAGGTACCGGTACTGTGCCCGCCATCGCCATGTCCGTCGGTGGCACACTTAAGATTCCAACCACGTCTTCGACCTCCGACGGGGACACGACGAAAAAGAAGAGAAAGCGGTCCGCGTCCAGTGAATATTATGAGGTTAACGACGGAGTCTCCATTTCTTCAGGTCTCGCTCCTATAGGAGCCACAGCAGTTGCTGCCGCACCCCAAGGGCTTGTCCCCATGTGGGCTGTCAGCAGTGGAGGAAGAGTTATACCCTCCAACGCTGTCGCCGCCGGAACCTTTTGGATGATCCCTCCTACTACCGCCATTGCCGGGCCTTCGAACCAGCCACAGCTATGGACGTTTCCACCAGCTGGGACGCCCCTTATCAACATCTCCGCGAGACCCATTTCGTCGTTCATATCGGCGATGCAGCCTGGAATTAGTATAGCTACTCCTGTTGAAGTTCAGGCTCCTTCGTGCGTCTCCAATAACGCAACAACCTCTGCAGTGTCATCCACGGGAGCAAAAGCAGCCAAGACTTCCACTATGGCCCCAAGTACGAGTTCTACTACCACTACCCAGATGCTTAGAGACTTTTCCTTGGAAATTTACGACAAACAAGAGCTTCAGTTCATGGGTCGCTCTGCGAATAATCGGCAACATGATCAAACAACGTCCTCAAAACAGTGAGAATGCAGAGGGCGAGTGTGTTAAAGGGAATTAGAACCTAAACCCTGCAAAGCTGAGTTTTTTTTTTTCGTTAAATGGGTTTGGTCATTCAAAGGGTTTTGTCCATTTTTTTTATTGATTCTGGGAAGAAAAATCTCCCAACCTACAGTATTTCCGCCATTAACGACCTTCGTTTCGTCGTCTGCCTCTCATTTCTTTGAACCCTCATTCTCCCTCCGCTTAACGGTGGGAGAGGAGAGAGGAGAGAGGAGAGAGGAGGAGATACGTACTGGTGGGTCCAGCACGTGCGCACGAGTGTGTTTAAGTTGGAACGTGTAGGGATGGGGTCGTGTTAGGCGAAGGAGTCTGCTGAGTTTTGGGGAAAGGTGGGGTCCATCAAGGTGGTGGGTCAACAAGCGAAGAAAGGGGTGCTCCGTGGACCGTGCGGAGTGGTTTCATGTGGGCCACGATCTGTCGATCATGTGATGGCTGGCGCGGGCCCCAAGGGGGGAGTTGTGGGCCCCAACAGTTTTTTCTCCTCTCCTCTCTCGAGGCGGCCCCGTGGTGGTCCCCGCTTGCTTTTTGGTGTGTTTCTTTTGGGTGGTTCGATCGAGATGAGAGGAAAAGGCTAGACTGGCCCTGTCGACACGTGTCTGGTGCTTAGCTGTTATTGTGGGGACCTCTTCACCACTCGTTTGACACGTGGAGAACGAAGACGTGGTCTAGCGAATATCCGTTATTTCGTCCTTACAACGAGATGATGATGATGGTGATGATGATGATTGCATCAGATTAAGTGGATCTCTCCGTTATCTTCCATACTGCTGAGCACTGCTACACTTTGCAAATATTATTTTCTTTTTCTTTTTGTTTTTGGCTCCTCTAAGGCTCTAACCAATTTTAATTTAATTTTCTTTGTTTTATTTTTAACTTGTCTAATTTATTATCTTCTCCGCTTGTCCGCTCAAATGGACACTCCCTTTGTCTGGTGTGCAGTTTGTTTTGATTTAAATCTTTGTTTCAGTTTCAGTTTCGATTTTAATTACTTGTAGATTTCTCACGCTAGTGGCCTGTTCTTGTTGATGCCTACCTTAAGGTAGGTCCCCCAACCAACCATGGTGGTGGGTCCCAATCTCCTCCACCAACCCCGTCCCCTTCCGTGATGGGCCACCTCATGGGATGGTCATGGACCATAGAAAAGAAAAAAAGAACGTTATCTCAGAGATATGAGACTGACGGGGGATTCCCTAACGTGCGATTAGTATCTTAGGTGCTGATGTAGGCTGTTGATTTGACCTAATTTTTTAGGTTCTGTATTATATTAGCCCATGCCCATCCATGATGTGGGTCCATTCATCACTTGGACGGTCTTCATTCATGCGCGCCCACCCTCGCCCCGTTTGTCCGTCAGTTCAGCTGCAAGGACCAAGGACAGGAGGTGGAAAGTTAAGGTGCATTGGTGGACTATGATAAAAGATACACCAAAATGGCTTCAGATTTCTACACTAATAATCATGATTTTAGAGAATCATCTGGTACTTGGATAGCCCAGCCCATATTGGTGTTTTCTTGTAAAAATTGACAGAGATTGTAATTGGATCCAACGGCTGTATGTTACTATCGGGATCCAGGCTTATTAGTTATATGGTCATGATGTTACGACCAGGACAACCTGATCTAACTAGTTAGTAGCGTGTCAAAGTCCCCAAGATTGGTTGACTGCTGACCACGAGGGTTCCCTTGGATTTGGAATTTGATATAGTGATGGAAGGAATAAAAGAAATGTTTTGGGGCCGCTCAAGGAGTTCCACGTATATCTGAATGTGATAACCCACCCACTCTCAATTCTCAAATCATCGTGCACTTTCATTTTCCCTTTCCTTCTCACGATCAGCAGAGATGTAGTATGATCAGTAAGCAAGATGCTTGTGGGGACTCGTGGATGGTGGGATGTCCACTTTTTATGGAATATGGGCTCCATCTGGGTTTCGACAGTCTGGATCAATTGTTGTTGGTGGGCCACGTATGCGCTGCCGCTGCCTGGTGGTGGTCACCGATATGAATGCGATATATGCCCGAGTCAAGTCATGCTCTCGCCCTCGCCCTCGCCCTCGCCCTCGCCCACATGAAAAATTTTGTTACGCTAAGTCACTCCCCACTTTAGAGCCGTTAATTTATTGAGCGGAGAGAGAGAATATGAAGGGAGGATGCTTATCGGTACATGGTCGATGTGGTGGGTCCCACCACCATCACTACTACCACCACTACCACTACCACCACCGGTACCAACCTCATCTGTCTGATCGGTGGGACCTTCCTGGTATGGACCATGCCATTTAACGCAACACCAAAAACTTCAATAAAATAATAAGAAAAAAAGAAAAGAAAATAACCAGCTGAATTGATCTACACCGTGCAATCAATGATGTTTCGTATGGACCATTGGCTTCCACTTTTATTTAGTGAAAAAATGAAACTGATTGGATGCTAAGTTTGACTTTTTATCCATGACCCTATTACTATTAATAGAGATGTGAATTAGGGGTATGCTGTGGTATGGATGAAAAATTGATGGATACCCATATACATTTTATAAATGATATACACAGTTAATCATAAATATCTAATTTTTATATTTTATATGATAAATGCATTAATGAATTAATATTAACCAATAAATAAAACAATAGTAAAATAATTAAAAAATTAAAAAAATATATATTTTAAATATTTAAAAATATTATTTTATTGATATAAATATTAAAAAATTAAGTAAAACAATTAATATTTTATTGACAAAATTATTAAAAACAATATTTAAACAATTGAAGCATGGGATCAAAAATAGGGTTTTGATCAAACGGTAATGAAAAACATACAATAGGGTTTCAGAGAGACTCGTAAAGCATGGGATAAAAAATAAACCATGGAGGGGATGCATCCACGAGTTTTTCCTATTGACACTATATTGGGGTGTGGCATGGACCGATTCCGTCCATACCCAACCGAACAGGTCTTCATCCTGAAACGGTCCCGTTTACGAGATGAACACGATGCCGAACACCGCCTTAACCCCTCGGAACCGTGGGCTCCACATCTTAGATGTCCTTAAAACGAGATGGGATCTGCTCCTCACACATGCGCCTCACATTAACCTCACAAACACATCCCACAGTGCATTGAAAACATCTCTCATATTTATGTGTGATTATTTTATGAGAAATATTTCCAATACATGATGAAATGTGCCTTTGAGGTCGTTTTGAGACGCCCTATATCAGGAACAGATCCCAATACCCTTAAAACAACGTGGGGTTCCACAAGCTGTCTGGGACAGGCAAACGATTAATCAGAAAAATGGGCGGCCTCATCCACCATTCAATTCATACATAAATCTTGAGGTTCATGCAACTGTGCCTTTGCGAGGAGAGGACAGAGGAGTCTGCATTACTTGGATTCACCGGATCTATGCAGTTTATCCGAAATCCGCATCTTAACAAACGAAACACGACGAACCATAAAACAATCGATCTGGGCCCTATAAAAATGTATCCTAGATCAAGATGATCGCGACCCACTCTTCAATGGGCCTCAAGATTGAAGATCAATTCAATTGGGCCAAAAATAAATTGCAATAATTTCAGATGGGTTCCCACTTCCGAGCGCTGATATTTGATACTGGCCTTTCCGGATCTGTCCACTGATGGATCCTGATCTTCTGTTTATATGCCACATGGTAAGTTATGAAAGCACCAGACTGTTATTAGCCGTTCGATGTATTCCAACTCCAGCCAAATGCAATGGGTATAAGACTATATAGAGTCTTTGTTGGTTCCTGGCGTGACAAATAAGTTGGAGCCGAACCCAGATCTGGATTCAGTTAGAATCCAGGTGGATTATACGTACACTACCTATATCTGACCTGTTCAAGACGGATCCCTATGCGGTGTCATATGGGTTTCTCGGAAAAAGAGTGGATGACAAAATCTGACGTGTACAATACCATTCCATCCTTGAGAAGAGGTCCCACCGAATTTGATCTGACTTTCCATCATGGAGTTTTCTTTTACGTAAAACCAGACCAGGCTCCGGTCTACTACACAGATGACTTTACCGAATCTTTTTTTTTATTGTACAGGATATTCCATCTATCTTCTCTGTTACGTCCATTTTGGAATCAAAATTGGACATTGGAGTTTGAACAGACGGGAGAATGGGATTAACGGTAATTCATAAATATAATAGAAATAAAAAAAATGAGAAAAAAATGCATTGAAACTTGAAAAAAAATCAAAAGTAAATCAGAAAAAGAATACAATTTTGTTTTTTTCTGGTTCATATAAGGCCATGGGGTTGCTGTTGCTCGGCCACAATCCTGTTGGGCCCATCTGGAGCTGGGCCAAGCAATTTTTTTCAATAGGTTGATCCACAAAAGCAATACTGACCTATTTTTGCCGAGATAACTCTATGTTAGTATTTAAATACATGGGCCCGTGTTCTTTATAGCTGGGTTTATAAATTTATTATTGGCATGGAACTTCGTTATTGATTCATAGCCCATCTAAGGCCATATTTGGTTCATTGCCTGTAACCTCATTAGCAAGAATGAATGAGATATAGATGTTTAGATATTTTCTTGCCACAGAATTCATTCTTCCCGTAACGAAATTTGAGCTTTAGCAAAAATTTGTGGCACGAAAGATTTTCGTGCCCTACCATTTTTTTTTTATTTTTTTGCGTTCGAGCTCGAGTCTCTCGACTTCGACTGAACCCTCTCGACTTTCAGTGAACCCCCGCTCTGTGTACAAGGTAATCGCTCGCTCCTCTCTCTCTGTAGAAGGTAAACCCTCGTCCCTCTCTCTTTGTACGAGGTACACCCTCGTCCATCTCTCTCTGTACGAGGTGCACCCTCGTCCCTCTCTCTTTGTACGAGGTGCACCCTCGTCCATCTCTCTCTCTGTACGAGGTAAACCCTCGTCCATCGGATGTTCGATGGACCAGACGGTTCTGCCTGTTTTTTATGATGTAGATCCATCGGATGTTCGAAAACAAAGTGGGATTTTTGCAGAAGCATTTGTTGAATACGAACGCGAACAACGTTTCAACGCAGAGCTGATGGGAAAACTACAGAGGTGGAGGCAAGCTCTTACAGACGCTGCCAATTTGTCAGGATGGGATCTGCGAGATGTTGCTAACGGGAAATCTTTCTAAAACCTGTTTATTTGCTACTTAATATCAATACGATATCATCGATTTTTGAGAATTGAGTAGTGCATGTTCTCATCTCATCATAATGAATAAAGAAAGAAAAAAATGTTATTAGAATTTCGTTTGCTTGCAGTTCATTTGCATTGTATAAAACTGCAAATGGGCTGAGTACAAATTGAGTGGAATAAAATTGGAAATAAAACATTTAAGTGAGAAAAAAAATCAAGAATAATGCTTGTTCTTTTTCTTTCTTCTTTTGTTTTTTGGAGAAGTTGGGAAGCAAAATGATGTGGTATGCACTTTATATGAGAGATAACGAAGGTAGAAGAAGGTGGATCAAATTTTGCATCTTCCAATGATTGCAAATAAGGCAATAATCCAAGCAAATCATAGTTATAACCAATTACATGCAAATCGAACCGTTGATATTTGATTTGGATTCGCTCTGCAAGCAAACATGGTTGAAGTTTTCTATTATCTGTTAGATATCCAAAAGAAAATGAAAATTGATACCAGTTTTTTGATGAATAAAACAATTGAAGTGGTAGAACATTCTATATTGAAATAAGATCTAATATCCAAATCATATTCTTTTCTTTTCTATTTTGCTTTCAATCCATTATTAAGCATTGATATGGACATTGACATTTGGCTACAAATAACCAAAATAAATGCCTCAATAGATTTTGTTTCTTGGGTCTTAGGCTTCATTCAATTCCATATATTTTTATCCTGCTTGTGTCTTTTCCATCACATTTGGCAGGCATGAGGCAAAGTTCATTCAAAGAATTGTTGACAAAGTATCTACTAAATTGAATAAAACGATGCTGGATGTTGCTATCTACCCAGTTGGAATAGATTTACGTGTAGATCACATATATTCATTGTTAAGTGTTGGATCTGATGATGTCCGCATTATAGAGATCTGGGGCATGGGTAGAATAGGCAAGACAACCATTGCCAAAGCTGTGTATAACTTGATCTTTCACAATATTGAAGGTAGTAGCTTTCTTGAAAATGTCAGTGAAGTTTCACAACAACGTAATGGTCTAGTTCAGTTACAAGGCCGACTTCTTTTAGATATCCTAATGAGAAGTGGCTTTAAGATTAGTAATATTGCTCGTGGAATAAATTTGACTAGAGAAAGACTTTGTTATAGAAGGGTTCTTTTGATTCTAGATGATGTGGATGAAATGGACCAATTAAAAGCATTAGCTAGAGAACACAATTGGTTTGGTCCTGGAAGTAGAATCATCATAACAACCAGAGATGATCATTTATTGGATGTGTTTCAAGTGGATAAGAAATATAAGGTTAAACAGTTAAATCATAATGAATCTCTTGAGCTCTTTAGTTGGCATGCCTTTAAATCAAATCATCCTATAGAAGGTTATGTAAATCTCTCAAACCGTGTGCTGCATTACATTAGAGGACTTCTTTTAGCTCTTGAGATTTTGGGTTATTCTCTTCTTGACAGAATATCTGAATGGGAAACCATATTAGAGAAACTTGAAAATATTCCACCTGATCAAGTTTAGAAAAAACTTAGAATAAGTTTTGATTTGCTAGATGATAAAAACAGGGATATATTCCTTGATATTGCATGCTTCTTTGTTGGAAAGAACAACGATAGTGTAACTAGAATACTGGATGGTTGTGGTTTCTTTCCAGAAATTGGAATAAGTGATCTTGTTAGTAAGTCTCTTCTAAAAATCAATCTGAGAAATGAGTTGAGGATGCATGATCTAATACGAGACATGGGGAGGGAAATTGTTCGAGAAGAATCTCCAGAGGAGCCTGGGAATCGCAGCAGATTGTGGTGTCATGTGGATGCTCATTATGTATTAACGAAACACAAGGTAAGAGCTAAAACACTATTTTTTTGGTATTTGTATGAAGTTTATTGGTAAATTATAAACATGGAAACTATTAATTAGTTTATGTTATTTAGTTGAAGCTAGAAACACATGTATATGCATAGATAAGCCCTTATAATAGTATAAAACATTTCAATTTCTAGCTTCCAATCTTACACAGCCCACCATGTATGTATATATATATAAAGTACAACTGCCACCCACCCAAGGAAAGGGTGTTGAGCCTCAAAGTATCTTGGTATTACAACATTAGCCAAAATAGTTCCTCCTTAGTAATCCCTTGCTTTGCTAGAGTGTTGGCCAGTCCATTTTCTGATCTTCTAGTCCACCTATAGTATACCCAACCTTCATTTTTTTTATCAGCAACACAAAAATAGAATTTGATTAAAATGAAAAGAAACAGAGTACAACTAGGAGTTGTGAGAAAAGAGCAACCCCATTAAGGAGTTAATCCCCCAAGAAATTACAAATGTGCCCAACACATCTATTGTCTCTGAACCCCTTGCTTAGCTGAACTATTTGCCAAATTGTTAGCATACCTCAATCTCCCTTGTTAGGCACTTGATTTCCCTTACAGTCTATCTATGGGTTGAGATTCCCAAGCTATTTGTTTGCACCCACCCTATTACCAACTTGGAATCCCCCTCCACCTCAATTTGTTGGAGACCCATCTGTTTAGCCAATCTCAAATATTGGAGTAGGGCTATCACTTCATCTTTTAGTGAATCACCCACCCCAATTGGTCCTAAATATAAAACCTATATTCTTCCTTCTGTAAAAGCAGATTTGCAAACTGCCATAGACCCAGCAAAGTGCATCTGGTCTTGTCTGGTCTAAAAATTAACCCAGGAAAGCATGTATTACAAGATTCCAGAAACATTTTATTAAAGAAAATATAAATAGCTTATTCTTAGATCTAGGGGGCCCTATGACCAACATCTGTCAGACCTCCTTTTTCTCTCTTTGTCTCTCTCTCTCTCTCTTTTGGAGGCTCTTTCTCAGACCTTCCTCCTCTTCCAGCTCTCAGATAACTAGCTTGTAAAAGAGCTACGATGGTCTAATCCCTCACCAGAGGGTACATAGTGTAGCTCCTTTGGGGGTTTGGTCATTTCTTGTCTTCTCTAGCCGATTTCTCCTTAGACTTTTGGAGTCAACCACCATTGCCATATCCATGGAACTTATACCTTCTCATTCTCTTAACACACCTCCAACACTGGATGAATCTAGGCTACCTACATTAGTTTGACCCTTTGTCGTAGAGAAGGAGTCCCACTTTCTTCAATAGTAGGCTTTGAGGACAATGAACCTGCTATTGCACTCCAACCTTTGATATGCCATCAATTGATATGCCATCAATTGATGTGGCAGACTGCCACTTGTAAATTGATGAGTTCGTAGGGTCTAATACACTTTAGTACACTTTAGATTATTATAAGCAAATAATTAATTAATTAATTATGTTTGCCATAGACCATAATCGTTCCTTCAAAGCAAACTTAATACATGCTTGATGTTTTCCATCGTAAATTCACATAATATCTGTGCTCAAACCTCAGAGGTAGCTTGGATATAAAAATGTATTAAATATTGATTATATTTATAAAAAATATGTGATTAAGTGAACTTTTTTATCAGATAACTTGTTCAAATCATTCCGCTTAAAAAGAAACGCAAAGAAAAGAAAGAAAGAAAGAGAAACCCAGAAAAAAAAAGACTTTGAGCTTGAGATCGGATCTGCTCCTCACACAGGACGCCTCATACCGATTTTATACGCATATTCTCATTGAAAATATCTCTCATACTTATAAGATATTTTTCACAGGAGATGTTTTTAATGCACGGTGGATGTATCTGTGAGACGCCAATGTATTGCGAGGCGCTCATGTGTGAGGAGCAGATTCCGTTCCACAACTTTCCTTCTTGTTACATATTGTTCCACTCAGGACTTTGACTTTTGTTGGATGTTTTTTGCCCGAGCCCAAAGTCCAACAGCCTCTGATTTATCAAAATCCAACCAAATTACAAACCACAATTCATCTTGAGACCTTTGCAGGGGACTAAGGTCTTCGGTGTGGCTATACCGCTAAGATGGTCCAGGCAGGCAGGCACTAGACTGGGCTCAACTGGACAGTTTGTGAATTGTGATCGACGGGGTTACAGAATTTTTTCTACGAGGGTGGGCCGATTCAATTGAAGTTCCAAATTGGAGGCCCGTCTGGACAAATACAAATATATCAAGAAGCGGATACACCCCATAAAGCCCAGAAAGATTAAAAAGAAGAAGCGAAGCGGATAGATACACGGGTACACCCCATGAAGCCCATAAAGAAGAAAAGCTGTCAGGAGTAAGCAACTTCTATATGGGCGAGCTGAACTGCTGAAGAAGATATTAACGGAACTGGAGGACAGAGGAGTTTCCAAAACAACCTTCTGTTCTAGAGCCTAGAGGGATGAGAGATGATTGTGGGCACACAGCTGATGGGGGTCGATATCATTATCAGTGTCTCTTGGATTTAGTTGGCCAGTGGCCACTCCAGTACATTGAGGACCCAAATGAAATTCTGGGCCATATTTTTTTCTTAGTTTTCAAGTAGTTGCTTTGGCCACTCACAGTGGCTGCCAGCATCACTGACGGGAAATTTGTAGCCCAAGATTGAGCTTGGCAATGGGGTATGGACAAGTAGTAATCACAGTAGGTCCCTCTTGTAGATACTCTATCTGATGTGTGGTTACATTTTTGCTCGGTCCACACTCTGATGATTTTCTTTTATTTCCTTTGTCCACTTAAAAAAAAAAAAAAGAAAAGAAATGAAGGGAACTTCCATCAATATCTTTCATAAGTTCAATGTAGGGCTGCAAACGGATTGGATGAGAAAACCCACATCCAAATTTGATTCGTTACTATGTGAATTGGAATCGGAGCTTATCCATCTTTACTTCTGCCCAACTCACTTGCCTCATTCAAATTTCAAACTTCAAAGCAAACATTTTTATCTCCGTCAACATAGTGGGCTGGAATTGACACTTATGTCCAAAGCCCAACAAAATGACCCGGCCCGCCAACCTATTTGTAAAAGGGAAATTGTTTAAAACTCACCATAAGTTTTCAGCATTTCTCTTAAACTCATTACAATTTTTTAAAATGTGTAAAATTCACCGTGTCATTAACTTGGCGTTTAACAGACTAACGGTGTTAATATATTACTATTTTAACCTTCATAGAAACTTATAAAATATATACAAAATAAATTAACTGGTGTTAATATATTACTATTTTAATATTTAGACATGAAAAAAAGGAAAACATTCAAAAAATATTTTCAAATATAAAATACATAAAAACATAGAAATTATAAAAAATAATAGAAAATGAAAACAAAATAAAAAATTATTTTCAAATTATAGAAACTATAGAAATTGAAAAACAAAATCAGAAAATAAAAATTGTAGAAAAACATAAAAAATTATAGAAAAACACATAAATTACAAATAAATAGCAAAAAATACTGGAACATTTATAGATTGTAGAAAAAAGAAAATGTAAAAAAAAACAGAAATTATAAAAAACATTGGAAATTATAACAAAACACTAAAAATGCAAAAGAACAACAAAAATTGAAAACTAAAAAAGACCATTTTTCCTCTAACTCACCATTCAAGGGTAATTTGGTCATGAAAATTGTTATTTATGCTGACATGGACACATCTGTTAAGAAGCATTAATGGTGCACTAACAGAAGATGAGTTTTGGAAAATAAAAACTTACTGACATGGTGAGTTTTAGACATTTTGAAAAGTTGTGGTGAGTTTAAGGGAAATGTTGAAAACTCATGGTGAGTTTTAGACAAGTTCCCTTTATAAAATCAATATAAGACACGTCGAAGAAGCTCTAGTCATAGGTTGTAAGTTTAGCTTAAGCAGACAACCTACGCTCCCTGTATATATGACATGAACCTTTCAGCTAGGATCATTGGGTGACTGGTGCAACTCTACTAAACATGTGAATCTGCTCAAAAGTACACCATTTATTCCTCTATGTGAGTGTGAGTTTTTGTCAATGCAGTTAGGTTTAGAGTTAGGAACTGTTAGAAGAGTAGATTAAATCAGAGTCGGTTACATGTACAGCTGTATCTTGCCACATGTACTCTCTGTTACAGTTGACTCAGTCTTGTCTATATATACATGTCTCTCTTGTAACTTAATTAATATAGATGGACTTTCTCATTCGACTCTTGATACCTGCCTTCATGGTATCATAGTGGTGATCCACCATTTTTGCTACTCTGATTTTCTTCCGTTTCGTTGGTTCCTCTGTTTTTGCCCTTGTAGGAAGATATCCAACTCTTGTCCGAGAATTTCTTCTCTTCTGTTCTTTTTCACCAAACTGGTTCTCCATACTTTTTGGAATGGAGATCGGAACTGATTGTCCATACTTTTTGCATCCTTCAGACAGTTTAGGAGCAGTGTTGATTCATGCCTACTCACTAGAGATAATTTTCCAATGTGGCAGCGTAGGATGACCAATGCACTCAGAGCCAAAAGCATGTTTGGTTTTGTTGATAGATCCCTACCACGTCCAACATCAACTGTGCTCGACTTTGGTGCTTGGATCAAATGCAACACCATGGTGGTTGCATGGATCAGTAGTTCATTAACAAGAGAAGTTTACGATAGCATTGCTTTCACCGAATCAATTGTCGTTATATGGAAAGAATTATGAGAAAGATTCTCTCAAGCGAACATTCCCTGAATTCATCAACTGAAGCATGATATTGCTCTTCCTCAGTAGGGTGAATTATCTGTATAGGTACATAGTGATCGTTCAGACCATCAAAGTACAGAGAATACTGAATTTATATTACACGGACGCTTGTGATGAACCCATAACTCATCGGACGCTTGCAATGAACTCATACCCGAAATGAGTCGTGATGAACTTTAGATATGCACAAATCTGCGATGAATTTTAGAGACACAAATCTGCAATGAACCTTATACACACACAAATTTGCGATGAGCTTTAGACATATGTAGGGTTGCGATAAGTTCAAAACTATTGTAGAACCGAGAATCACTGTAGACTGGGAATAAATATTAGTTACACGTGCGTTTTTAAATTAGACATGTGACAAAGCGCCCCATGGGCTTGGTAAAGATGCACCTACTAAATGATGATGTCACTCACGCCACATTGGTTAAAAGGATCACAAAAGGAAGTAGTACATGCAGATTATGAAAATCTTTGGACGAAAGGAAAGTTCACCCTAAAGATATCTCGTAAGACACATGGCGAAACCCTAGCAGAGTTCCCTGATGACTGACAGCGAATCCAAAATTCTCTTTCCTAGTAAGAATTTAACGCTTTTGGCTCATTCCTTTTAGGACCTCGAGATCCCTCCCTATAAATAGGGGTCCATTTCATAATGCAATCACCATCTTATCACTCACATTTGCCCTAGCCTTTAGCCTATCTCTTGCATTCGGTCTTCCTTTGTCCTTCAAGGAGACCCTCATACGTAGCCTCACCACCACATCTATAATATGTAACCAGCTATTTCACAAAGCTGAAAACATTGTGGGATGAACTCAACACTCTTACAACCCATCCAGTTTGTTCATTTTGAGCTGCAAAGGTCTATGCAGCTGAATGTGAAAAAGAGAAGTTACATCAGCTTCTTATGAGACTAAATGAGTGTTCCAATACAATCCAATCAAGTATTTTTGGATCGGGCTCTCTATCGTCACTAAGTAAAGCTTACTCCCTTGTTCCCCAGGAAGAATGCCATTGTCATCAACTTGTTGTCTCCCCTTGGACACTGCAACCAGAGGCGACAACCTTAGTTGCTAATTCATCCAAGAATGGAACTTCTTTGTCCAAATTCTTTTGTGAACATTGCAAGCGCATAGGATACACCAAAGATTGGTGTTATGCACTCATTAGGTATCCTCCTCACTAGAATTGCCACAAGAATGAAAAATTTACTACACAAGCCAATACCTCAAAGGCTAATAAATTAGCATCTTGTGACAATTGTTGGTAACCATTCTATTGTCTCACCAGATCAGTCATCTCCTATAGTTGGACTCACCATGCACCAATACATTTAATTGATCTCTCTCTCAAACTGTGAATCTCTTGATTTTGTTGCCACTACCACTACCGGTAAGCTTATTCCAACATTTATTGAATGGATCATGTACATGTATAGTGGTGCATCCGATTATATGATCTCTTCCAAATCTTACTTTCATTCTTCTAAATCTATTCATACCCCTTTAGGAGTGAAAGAAGGCTTATTTTAAGAAAAAGAAGTTTGCCTTCCCCCTTTATTTTTTTTCCAATTTTTGGTTGTATCTTTTTCATCGAAGCGCCCCTGATACACCCCAATACACCCCTGATACGATTCGATACACATATAAAAAGTCGAGACGCCCAATTTTCATGTGTATCCTGTATTTGTTTTTAAAGATACGATACGATATGCCTCGTATCGGGCGTATCATATCGAAATTTTAAACTTTGCCCATGACAACAAACCTCATGGTCAATTATATTATCATTCCACTCACCCCTTCGGACTCGAGCCGACCATCTCGACCCTAATGATTGACTACAGTTCCAATTAGGTTCAATGACTACATTTGTAAGCTTCCACCTTCCATCTCTAGGCTGAACCATGTTGCCTTGGAAGTTAAACCAAAATCCTATGCACCAAACCATTGCCAATGAAATAGTAGAATTAGAGCAAAATAACACATGGAAAATTGTCCATCTTCCTCTAGGAAAACATCCTATCGGTTCAAAATGGATGTACAAAATTAAATACGAAGCTAATGGTACTATCAAGGCATGTTTTGTAACAAAAGGGTTACACTTAGGTTGAAGGTCTTGATTATCATGACAACTCCTGTGGCAAAATTAGACACCCCTCGTTGTCTTCTTGCTGTAGTAGCAATCAAAAATTGGGATCTCCACCAAGTAGATGTTAATAATGTTTTTCTTCATGGAGATCTCGATGAAGAAGTCTATATGACCGTGGCTCAGGATTTACAACTATTGATGCTACTCAAGTTTGTAAAATAAAAAATCTCTATGTGGCCTTAAGAAAACCTCCAAAATGTGGCTTGCAAAATTTACACATACCCTAACATCTCTTAGATTCACACATTCCATTGTTGACTATTCCCTCTTCATTGCTTCTTTCAAGACTTCATTTGTTGCCATCATTGTTTATGTAGATGATGTCATCATTACTAGGAATGGTCACAAACACATTCAATTCATCAAGAAACAAATAAATGACAAGTTTGGTATCAAGAACCTTGGCCCCTTACAATTCTTCTTGGGCCTTGTCACACGTTTGACACATGGGATTTTTCTTAGTCAACACAAATATGCACTTGATATTGTCCAAGATATAAGACTTCAGGATTGCAAGCCCAGTACCACTCCAATGGAACAACAAAATCACCTTGTTGATAGTTCCAGCCCAGTATCACAAACTAGTGGGCCAACTTGTCTACCTCACTGCCACTCACCTAGGACTAAGTTTTGTTATTAATCGCCTGAGCCAATTCATGCATGAACCTCGTTAAGAACATTTTGATGTTGCACTTAGAGCTGTTCGTTACATTAAAGTCACTCTATCTGCTAGATTATTTTTCTTAGCCTCAAGCAAGCCTTAACTCCAAGTTTTTTGTGATTTTGATTGGGCGAGTTGCCCCCTTACTCGTCGACCCACCATTGGCTATCTTACTTAGGGGTAAATTCGAGTCGAGCTGAGCCGAATATCTAACTATTCGGGCTTGGCTCGCTCATACACTATCAGGCTCAAGCTCAAGCTCGATTCGAACTAGAAACTTGAGCTCAAATACCTCTGATTGTATGTCTCCCTCAACTGTTAAAATGCCGAGCCAAGGTCTCCCTAGCAATCGAGGTGTCGAGCTGAGATCTCCCTCAACTACTAAAGTGTCGAGTTGAGGTCTCCCTAGCAACTGAGGTGCCAAGCCAAGGTCTCCCTCAGTTGTCGAGGTACCAAGTCAAAGTCTCCCTCAGTTGTCGAGGCACCGAGCCGAGGCCTCCCTCAATAGTCGATGTGCTAAGCCGAGGTGACACCCTATATACATATATACTTAATTAGGCTCGCGAGCCTCACAAGCCTATATATTAGGATCAAGCTCGGTTTAGACCAAATCGATTTAAGCCGGGTTCAAACAGCTCGTGAACAGTTTAGCTTGTGGCCACCCCTAATCCTACTTTGCTTGGGGATTCCCCTCTCTCATAAAAGACTAAGAAACAACACACAATTTCATGATCCTCTGCAGAAGCTGAATATTGGCCCATGACTGCTGCATCTTTTGAACTTATCTGGATACAAGTTCGAACTCACTGTTACCTTGAATGGACCTCTAACTCTTTAATGTGATAGCAAAGTTGTCATTCACATTGCCGCCAATTTAGTATTCTATGAATGCAAATACAATGAGATCGATTGTGACTTTGTGCATGACCTCGTCCAGAGTCGGTTACATGTACAGTTGTATCTTGCCACTTGAACTTTCTTTTACAACTGACTCAGTCTTATCTATATATACGTGTCTCTTGCAACTTAATTAATATAGATGAATTTTCTCATTTGACTCTTGATACCTGTCTTCAGGAACATCTGCCGTCGATGAGGAAAACCCAGTATTCACTGCAGGTCTCCATACATCTTTGGGGTCCCTAATTTGCTATAGCGATACACATGGAAGACTGAAGACGTGGTACTCAAGAATCAAGATGAAGCACTCCACTGCAAGTCTAATGTGCGCGGACAACGTAACCCAAATCATCGATCTGACAATCTAACCATTTAATTACATAAGCGGTCCCTCACAAGTTTCAGGTTTCACCACCAATCTTCAAGCCCCACGCTTTCGTACTACAATACTAAAAAAGCCTTCAGATTTTCTGATTTTGTACTGGAACCCGGGGGAGCAGAGGCTGAACGGTTTTCATCCCAGCTCTACAGTGCTTATGGGCCAGCTGTTTATACAGTGATTACTTGAAATCCATTGTCAGAACTTCTAACATGAAAACTGAAAAGGTTAATTAAGAGGTAAATCACCTGCCAAAAGACGGCAGTGAACTGGAATCAACCAATTGGGAGGTCTTAAACATATACCATTTGGTACATATCATCTGTTATTGGTTATCCAACCTCATACATCCAGAGAACTTTTTTTAATAGACTACACTTCCAGATTCATTACAAACTGTAATTGGTTATCCAACCATCCTACTTACCACTCTATTGCAGGGGGTTACATTGGGGGTGCAAAGGTTCATTGTAAAAAGGGGAAAAAACCAAAATAAAATGAAGAATAGAATTAATTGGATGATCTCAAGACTCTCAACCACTCTATTGGCATATGACAATTAATTGGACCATACCATCTTGTAAATGCTGAGATCCAGACATGATCCATATGTGAATGCATCAAGTAACTTGTATATTTTACAAGTGAAAACAATACTAATATACTTCACCAATGAAAGAAGGCAGATAACAAACTAATAAAATAAGCAACTTAACAACCTCTTACAAACTAATTTATTCATGTGTTGATAAGAATACACCATTCAAATATGAACTAGGAGTTATCAGACATACAATGGGGTGCAGAAGATGGACCACTACACAGAGAGAACCAAAGTCCAACACTTCTTACCCACTTACAGTAATACCCAAAGCTCCAATGAACATAATCTAAAACTTTTCAAGCTGCAGAGATCTTCTGATTTGGCTTGAACACATACCTTATGAGAGACTCTTTGATAGGTAAAAGTTCAGGGAATTCCTTCTTCAATTTGGTGGCATCCAACTCATTATTGCTCCTTGGGGCAACAATCACCTTTGCCTGTTCCTCCAGGGTAAAGTTTTTCCACACAAAGTTGGGGTCAATGTAGTCTCGATACATCTCCAGGATCTCATTATGGCTAACCACTCCAGGGTTGGTGAAATTCCAGATTCCAATGAGGTTCCTCTTAGCCATCTCAATGGATATGGGGAGGAGTTCATCCAAGATTGTCATTGAATTGGGGATGTTGACCACCTTTTCATATCGAGTGATCTTCGTGATAAAGTTGCGAGGGTTAGACAGATCAGATGAAATGGGCATCCTGACTCGCAAGGTGCATACATTCTCATAGTTCTTGAGCAGATCTTCCACCTATAAAATTTTGGGACATGAGATTATTAGATTCTTTCAATAATCACTTAATGAGAAACTAGTGCTGATAAAGACAGGAACGGATACAATACTATCATTATCCTGCAGTTTTTGAAATAGTAATTTATTCAAACACAAAGCATGTATGCATGTCTTACTGCAAGAACATACTACAGTTTTGTAAAATAATTCAGGTTACCCATTGAAGCCCAGAGTCCCTAATCATGCAAAAGTTGAAATTTAGTATTAGTGACCCAACTGGTATCTAATTGGTAGATTATCAGTTATGGATCCAACTTCTAGAACCCCTCCTGCTTTCCCCCAAAGGAAAAGAGAAAAAGAAGTTCAGACGTACACTAAGAAGTTCTTTTTTTTTTTAGTAGATCAGAAGGTGGCAAATTGAAACAAAACATATGGTTACTGATAATGCCTAAAAGCTTCACAAGTTTTAAGTTTTTTTTCTCTTTGTTTGGTACATACAAGTTTTAAGGTCTGGTCAGCTGTTTAGCTGTGCATAGTTGATTCCACCACATTAATTGAGCCAGGCATAATACTATCTCAATATCTTATAATTTAATGCGCACATTGACCCTGGATCATTCATAACAAAAAGAATTTCTAAACCTCCCCACACTCACATTACATCATACGATACATAAGAAATAAAATAACAGATATCTTCCTTCCTTAACATTCCAAGATCCGATCTATTGAGCAGCTTGGTACCATCAACTTGAACGTACATGCAAGATTGAATCTCTACAAAACATTATTCATTCGAACCAAAGTAAATGCCTACAAAGTTGTAGATGTAAATCTCTACATATATTGACGACCCGAGTACAAACCATAGATCTACAAGATCATAGCATTCCAATTAAGAAAACACAGAAACAACCAATGTAATTCAAAGTCTTCTACATATCACAATCTGCATATCTAATTACAGTAAGTAAACACGAACTCTAGACATAAGAGATGTCAAGTAAGCAGGAATTGCTACAGTCATAAGAGATCTGTACATCTCCAATTTTCCCAAAAATTACAAAGTCAGGACCAGCAAGTACTGGCATACAGCTCAGTTAGAGTCAGAGAGAGAAAGAATGACTCACCATGGCCTTGGTCTTGGAATAAAAGGATCCAATAAAATTGGGGACATCTTCCTCCTTGAATCCGATACCTGAACCGAGCTGATGGTCCTGATCATACTCGAAGATGCAACCAGTGGCATAATTGATCAAGATCAAGCTTTTCTCTCTGCAAACATCGGCAAGGGTCAGGGTCCCGACGACATTGGTGCGGATGGTCTCGACCTTGTGGGACTCGCACCAGTCGACGTTGGGGCGACCAGTGACACCGGCGGCATTGAAGACGTGAGTGGGGCGTACGGTAGCGAGGTCGGACTCTAGGGAGGCTCGGTTCTCGAGTCGGCCCGATCCGTAGGCGAAGTCGATGCCCTGAGCTTCGCAGAGCTTACCGAGCAGTCCTCCAATCCACCCAGTCCGACCGTAGATGAGGAATTTCAATGGCTTATCAGATGCAGAGGTGCCGTTTGATGGAAAACCCATAGAGGTGGATGGAGAGAGAGAGAGAGAGAGAGAGAGAGAGAGAGAGAGAGAGAGAGAGAGAAGTAGAATCACTGGAAGGGAAATGTGGAATGAGTATGGAGAGCTCTGTGGTGTCGAGGCTAGTTTTAGCGCTTATGGGACACAGGAACTGAAAGAACCCCATTTCTTTTCCCTTTTTCCTCATTTTATGGAAACCCGTGTCCGTGAGCCATGACGTTGCGAGGGTGTATCAAGGCGGATGCTCCCTAGTCCCTACCCTACGCCCTTCCTAATCCTGATCGCCGCGTTCTAACATCCTAACAAAAACATCTGACACCGCACATCTCATACATGCGAACATCGCCGAATCCCACTTATTTGATGGGAATTGGGATCTGCTTCACATAGGACGCTTTACAACGATGCACATCCTACCGTGCATTGGGAACATCTCTCGTAAATAATAATACATAGAGTATGGGAGATGTTCTGTAGGATGTTCTTGTGAGGTCGGTGTGAGGCGCTATGTGTGAAGAGCAGACCTAATCTTATATAATGGCCTCCTTTTTTATAGTAAGATGTAGGGTGCCAGATCAAGTTTTTAGGTGTTGGAACTTATTTTGTTGGTGACGGGATCTGTTCCTCACAAATGGGCGCTTCACAGGCACATCCACCATGCATTGGGAATATCTTCCATGAATAATAACCAATAAGTACGGGAGATGTTCCCAATGCATGATAGGATGTGTGTGTATGAGGCGCCTGTGAGGTGCTAGGTATGAGGAGCAGATCCGGTCTCATTTTGTTGGCAAATGATTCCAATTCCACCTTCCCCTTTACCACACCATTCACGTTGTGGGTGTTTGGTTCCATTTATGTTTATTCGAGTTCACATTTCCACTTTCCAATACATGGTGGGGATGTGTTGTGGGGTGGAGATGTGATCTCCATTTATTCAATAAACGTTTTGTACTTGTGTGATTGTAGTTCACATCTCGACCCCACAAGGGGCTGCCCCACAACACATCCCCGTCGTGTATTGGGAACATCTCCTGATAATGACATCATTGAGATTGGTACTATCATCGGGAGATGTTCCCAATACACAATAGGGATGTGATGTTGGGCAGAGATGTGATCTCGTGTGACTACAAAGCTGAGAAACACATTTAATGAGGGCGTTTATGACACATAGGTGCCATTAGGCACCACATCAGCAAAATGTCAATAAACGCCTACCTGTTTCAGGAAGCTCCAAAATGAAGCTTCCTATAACGGGAGAGGCACACAGAAACCGAAGTTTGCTTTTGCAAACTTCGATACACACAAATGCAATTAATGAGGCATTTGTTGACTGGGTGCCCATGTGGCACTGTTAATAAACGTAAATGCAAGGTTCAAAATATCAATATGCTTGATACGCCGGTAGGGGCATATCGAGCGAATCGATCCCTTTTTTTTTTTGAAACCACTTCAAAGGGGCGGTTTAGGGCTCCTCCACTCCCTGAATCGGTTAGACCCCCAATACACCCACTATAGGCACGTATCGGAGGGTCCTGGAACGATGCGTATTGGCCAATACAGGCCAATACGTGCTGATACTTTGAACCTTGTGTAAAAGGAACCAAACATATATGCTATTTGTCTAATGCAGTTATAGTTTTTTTTTCTTGATCCTGATCATCAATTCCATGGTCTTGCGGGCCCTTGTGGGGTGGAGATGTGATCTCGTGTGACTGCAAAATCGAGAAACACATTCACTAAGGGTGTTTATGACACATATGTGCCATTAGGCACCACGTCAGCAAAATGCCAATAAATACCTACTTATTTCAGGAAGCTCTAAAATAAAGCTTCCTAAAACGTGAGAGGTGCATAGAAACCGAAGTTTGCTTTTACAAACTAAGATACGCACAAATGCAATTAAAGAGGCATTTGCTGACAGGGCGCTTATGTAGTACCGTCAATAAACGTAAACAGAACCAAACATATATGTTATTTGTCTAATGCGTTTATAGTTTTTTTTCCCATGCTGATCATCAATTCCATAGTGTTGTTGCGCAATAGATTTCCATAGTGTTGTTGCGCATTAGAAGTGTAGTATTGAATACTTTGAAATCTTGAATCCGAATCTACCTAACGAAAGAATTACCTTTTCAAATAGATCAATACAACCCCATTAATAGTCCTTGCATACAGCATTTAAAGGGAAATAAGAGATGGGGATAGAGTGTATGATGGAACCGAATAACCTCTACTTCACTTTTGACCCAGCACACCTCGGCCAGCCTGAGAGAAACTTTTCTACATATAGTCATGAATATAGGACATTTCTTGCACTATGGCTCACCCACTAATAATATCATTAGCAAAAAATAAGTGATTAATAACATAACTATTGGAACCAAGTCTACATCCCATAACATCAGTAGTAGACAAGCCCATTCATAAGCTACAAGAAAAATACATCAAACATCCATGTATAGCATAAATAAACAAATAAGGGGAAAGTGGGCATTCTTGGCGGAGATCTTATTGTGGTTGGATTGAAGGCTTAAGCATTTCATTCAACATCACTCTCATGTTAGAGTCTAGAGGCATAAAACGGCCCCCTGCGGGTGGTCCATGCAAAGTGCGGGCCGTCCCAGGCCATGCTGTCTTCCTATGGGATAACTTGGGGGGTTGACTCATGGCCCAAGCCTGTGCGGGCCCGTGCTGTGCCATGGGTTGGGCTGGTATATGAACTAAGCCGGACTATAAATTTTAATGTACACATTTGCTTATTTTATTAATATATTATATATTATTATATAATTATAATTTATATATAAATAATATATATGGGCCATGCTGAGTCATGTCAACATGCGAGCTATAGGCAATACAACCTGCTCGATCATACCATGTCGGATCAATCCACAGACCTAAAACCCTAGACCCAGCATGACCCACACGATCATATCAGGCCTGTCATGACCCACAGACCATATTTAGATCTCTACGGTTAGAACAAGCAATGCAATTATAAATAAAGTCAGAAAAAGGATGTTGAGAGCATTGATAGATCAAGTTTCTGTTATATGTCATTGATAGATCAAGTTTAATTAAAATCTCACCCATTGTACCATTTTTACTAATCATATAATGGATTAATTCGGAGGCCACCACTCTATTATCAAATAATATTTCTTGGAGGACTGAAAGCTCCTTGAGGTGAAATGATTAAATGAGGCAAATGAATCTTCTAATAATAATCTTAATGGTTATTTTGTAGATGGCATTGGTGAAATCAATCGGTTGAAAGTCAACTACTGCCTCCACATCAGATTTTTGGGGATTAAAGAAACATTAGTGGCATTAATCTCTTATGGCTGATGGGATTTTTGCAAATATGTCTTGTCTTGAATAAAAGCCATTAATTCATCTTTCAGAGAGTCTCAACAACTTAGGCAAGACCTTACCAACTGAGACAGCTGAAACTTACCCATGTTTTAAAACTTAAAAAGTGATGCTCCCTCTTACATCTTAGAGAGATGATGTTGGTCACTACTCACCATCTGATGCAAAAAGAAAAGGGTAATTCATCCGTCAAACACATAACCCCTCAATCTTGGTAGTGTGATCTGATCCCAGGGGGTGTGAAATCCAAGCTATTGTATTGATGATGGGATTTCTTGAAAGCAAAAACTCTGCATACATCCTGAAAGAATGAGCATTAAGACATACATTGGAAATATCTCCCCATGAATTTCATATATTCCCCAAGTGCAGTAGAATCCATATATATGCATAGAGATTTTACTTTTAGGATATTCAAGCTCTCTATATTGGTAGAAGGTCTGGACTCATTGATGACAGAGCCGATATCTCTTTAATGCAAAAATTATGAACATGGCATCAACTATACATTGAGAATATCTTCTAATGAATTTTAACATATAAAGTACGGGACATATTCCTGATGTGCGACTTGATGCGATGCTCTTAGGGTGTATACATGATTTTTGCTTTTATGAAATTTAATTTCTAAATGACAAAATAAAAACACGGGAGATGTTCTCAATGTGCAATGCTGTCAAGGTGTTAAGGTTAACACACTTTTTTTTTTCTGACAGCAAGTAAACAACTAAGAGACTGAGAAGTTCTGTGTAGCTGAGGACAGCGCCTTGGTTTCTACTTTTCCACTTTTTGAGCAGTAATCTCCATGTGTAATTTACATATCTAACTAACTAAGACCATAACCTGTGGACATACCATGTGTTATAAGACAGTATCTAAAACCTCCCTTTGTTTTAAAGACAATCTCAAAATCCTTTCTTAGCCAAAGACCACCTGTCAGGGGTATTTCCTTTGAGTTCTGTTTGGGAAGAGTGCGAAACCTTATACATGGTCCATATTTATATTTCTAAAGTCTAAACCTCGTATTTGCACCCAATATATTTATATTTGCACTCTTCACAGACTGAACAATAGCAAATGAAAGAATGCAAAATCACTATTCCATCCAGCATACATAGTATACCCTTGAGAAATAAAATATATCCAAAATGGCCTTAAATATTGGGTGTACACATGAGGAGCACAAATTGTACGAGTACGAGGGTTCAATAGGTATTGGTGAATTAACGGACGGTCTTGGTAAACCTTTATATCTTTGCAACTAAGGTTGTGTTTGGAAACGATGCAAATAAGTGTGAATATAAATTTGTAGAGTGTAAAATGGTTCATATAAATTGTAAAGTTGGTTAATTTTGCATTAATAAATTTATCTTCTTACCAAACAGATTTTTAGCTATAATGGATGCAAACATGAATTCCAATAAAGTATATGCATTTTTTTTATCAAAAGCCCACTTGAATACAAATTTACTTATTTTTTATTAATGTACTTTTACTCATTTGTCAATGCATAAATGTAATGTTGCCAAATACAGGCAAAATAAACCAGAGTACAAATTTACCCTGTACTGGGATTTACACTCCATTTGCATCATTGCCAAATGCAGCCTAATAGACAGACCAATTTAATATTTGAATTATAGCATTATCAATACAGCCAGATCTATGTGCTTTATCGTTTCCTTATTCTTATAACAATATGGGTACAACTTTGAATAAATTAATGAACAAAATTAAATCAAACAGCATTTATTAATGACCATACTAGTAAACTGTAGAGAGGTCGTTAGCATGTGAATGGGGTTTTATCATCAGGGTTAGAGCTACCGGCTACAAATAGATTGGATTGAATTCAGATAGAGGTGTATTTTGAACATGATCGATAAGAATCCAAGAAATCTGAATCTGGTTCAATATCTTTAAAATATGGATTCGAATTCAACTGATTTATACATTAGGATATCATATCCAAATCCAATTCATTTTAAATGTCAATAAATCTGTGTAAAACTAGCATACATCTACAAAATTAAATATAAAACAGAACTATATCTTGTAAATACAAAAATTAGGTTCATTTAAACCCTACATCTCACTTATTTGTAAACAACATCAACATCATATAGAAATTCTAAAAGGGTTTTTTTTTATTGCACGTGTATATATTATAATTGAAAATATTCTGAATTTGATCTAGTTATCACTAACTTTGGATGTTAGAATATATAGGATTCATAAAACCATATGACAAGGGGTTTGTTGTAGGCAAGGTTCAAAATATCATATGAACCCACCAAAATGCCAATTTGTTTAATGGGTTTAAATATTAATATCCATCTTTGATATATGTATTTGTGTCTTTATCAAACTGGAAATAAAAAAAAAAGTAAATGAAATTTTGATTGTTAGATTTCAGAAAAAAAAAAACAAAAATCAATTGTTAGAAACTCTTGGTACACAATTTTTATATATCTAATGTATCAATACTTTGAACCTTGTTCATACTATTTGAATTGAGATGGATGAGGATACTCTTTATGTTTGGTTCCATTTATGTTTATTGACGGTGCCACATAGGTGTCCCTTCAGAAAATGCCTCACTAATTGCATTTGTGTATCGAAATTTGCAAAAGCGAACTTCAATTTCTGTACGCCTCTCCCGTTTCAAGAATCTTCATTTTGAAGCTTCCTGGAATGAATAGACGTTTATTGGCATTTTGCTGATGTGGTGTCTAACGATGCTTATGTATCATAAATACTCTCATTAAATGTGTTTCTCGATTTTTCTGTCATACAAGTAAAAATGTTTACTGAATAGTAAACGGAACCAAACACCCTCATAATAACCTCATGAATTTGACAACTGAACTGAACTAAACTTGACGACCTGCACAAAGGTCAGAGAACCCTGAAATGATTTTTGGGGGAGGAGCACTTCAATGTTCAAATCAATAAATGAAAGTGAAGAGATCGGCTAGGCCAAGCTAATTAAAACAAAGTGGTCATAGCTGAGCAAAGTAAAGAGCGAGTGAGCAAGAGAGCACAAGAAATTCTGAAGTCAAAGAGTATACGTTCTGCTTCTGCACGAGGAACTTGAGGTATTGATGCCAAGTTGCCAACCTTGGTGGGGTGGCAGGTTTCGTTCGGTGTTTGCCACGTGTTCCCACTTCATTCTGGGTTGTGACATGCACCAAAATTCGCCCTCGAGACATAGGGAGGCATGGCACATCGTCATTCACGAGCTCATTTGAGGATCTGGGCACTCAGTGGCCTTGTCTTTTCACTGGGCTTCCATGTGGCAGTTAGACCCAGGCCCGATCTTGTAACCCACAACTTGATTATTTTAGTTGGAGATATTTAGTCATGAGATTTTTTCAATACCCGATGATTAGTGATTCTTACCAAAAAAAATTGGAAGAATGACGATTCAGCCCAGGATTAGAATTTTTAGGCCAAAGTACAGTTGGGTGGATGCCAAGTAAGAATTGATGTTAATTCACAGGCAGACACTAGTATATAGAATATGGGTTTTTGATATTTTAATATTTTAACCCTCAGTAAAAATCAAAAATCTATATTGGGCCCATCCGTAATTCTCGGAAAAAAATTGATTATTGATTCTGTGGCAGGAGCTTGGAGGAATTTGAGACGTATCATCTCAGCAAGGTTTAACTGGGCTGTGGAACCAATGATAAAGTTTCACGCCAGTATTTAAATACATAGGACCCGCATCTTTTACAGCGGGCCCATTGACCATTGAAATTGTTACTGGCGTGGATTGGTTCCACAGCATGCGCCATTATCATCTAATATCAGTCTCACAGCCTCTAACCCGCAAATAAATCGTAAACAGGTGGGAGTTCTATCTAAGATTCATATAGTGAGTCAGGCACGCCTAATTTAACTGAACAAGTTCCCTATAGCCTGCTTAGCTTTGCCTTGCCCAACTAGTTCAGGTTGTAGCATTTAGCCTTTATTATACACCTTTTGGCTACATGTACTGTATGTCCCAGTCTTGGCTAAAAAGACAATTTAGTTTTTAAATGAAACTCTACTAGCCCCAACTCCAAGGCCTGTCCTAATGCTAACTCTCAGCTAGATCTGGGTGCATATCAGACCAAGTTCTTGGATGAGCATCCAGAGGATAGAATCGAGCATGGGCAGGGGCGGAACCAAGACTTGAGGCAGGGCCCTCCACCCTCCCCAAAATATTTGAAAACCTCTGCAGTTGGTGACTGGCTGGTGCACCGGGGACATGGGGGGAAAAAATTAGGAAGCCTTCACGTTACTCGACATCATCTTCTCATGTTCTGCTTTAACTTTTGACAAAAAAGAATGAATACAAAAACAATAGGTAGGTACACCATATTTAAAGATCCATTCTAACATAAGAACCCCCCCCCCCCTCCAAAAAAAAAAGTATCACCTATGACCAAAGGTAAAAAAGCACTGGCTTCAGTTTTGGGATCGAACACTTGTGAATATCAAAAGCATTTTTCTGTCAGTGAAGATGCTTAGCTTGATCCTGAGTAACATGGACATAAAAAAGGAAATGACAGACATTATTTTTATGGGCATTGCTTAATGAAAACAAACAAACAAATACATTAATAAGAATAAAAAGTTGGAGTAGATGCAGCAAATTATAACAAAACTACGTTTTGGTCATGGCTATTAGGTGCTGTAGTCCCACTTTATATGCCCCTTGGGATTGTTTACCCCTTTCCTCTAATTGATTCACCTAGGAGACAATTGACATATCGCCCCAGTACTGCATACATGATTCTAAAGTAAACCTACAATTGACATACAAGCATTACAAGATCATGTGAGCACAGTACAAGCTTAAGATGTGGCATTTGTAATGTTATCAGTAGCTACTGTGACTGACATATGACACTAAAGATACATACCTACCATATACAAAAGAATCCATTAGTGATTAGACCATCATTTCTACAGCATTGATGCCACTAAACATATATACAATAGACTATGCATTCATTATAGTTATCTATAATGCATAATTTCACCAAACATACATCCACCAATCATTAAGGTGGTTCTATCACAGTTTCCATGATAAGAACTCAAATATCACAAAAAGATCCATGACTTATTTGTACTTAAATATACAATTTGTATTTCTCTAACAAAGGACTTCTTCAAGGAAAGAAAAAACTTCTGCAAGCACCAATAAATTGGTGATCAAGAACCAGAGTTAGGCCTCACCAGACTATCCCATTTACAAGCCGATATCCAAGATCAAATGGCAACCTGCTATAGATAATTGTTGTCGGAATTTTTTGTTGGATGGTTTCATTTTCCTAACACCATGTTTGGATCTTAGATCATTAAAGAAATTGCCAAAAACCCACACGAATAGTGAATACCAAAGTGTCAGTTCTACAATTTATTTTGGACTGAAATTTGTTATGTGATTTCCATGGGATTACAAACATAGCTTGTACATGAAAAAATGCAAAGCATTTCTCATTTAAGACATCTATTGCACAACCTATGGTTTTCATTACTTGTACCTCCAAGCTAACCTGATTCTCCCATCTCAAATGAATAAGTAGATGTTGTTACTTCTAATTCCAGTTTAATTTATCACAATAATACAGCCATGATGGTTATAAATGACAAATAAATATATAAAAGAGAAACAAAAGAACATCATGAAGCTAGCTCACCAGAAGACGGAACAACTTCACATTAGAATACAAGTTGGAAGAGAAACTTAAAACTGGTAGCTTACCTCTCTTGTTTGATTGACAAATTCTGTACTTGTCAGGCAAAAGCTACGTCAGAACGAAATACATACTTGACACCTTTTGTAACATTGCGGGCTTCATGTAGCATACATTTATTCCCATGAATGTGAAAGAGTGCCATCCCTTCAATAGGAGCCACCTTCATATGTAAACCATTCACGTTAAAAGCCAGATCCTTCCAAAGAACATGATAACTGCAGTTCATCTAAGGAATATAAAACAGAAAAAAGAAATGCCTTTTAGGAAAAATTAAAAGAATTTAAACGAATTACCTCAGCGACAACACCTCTTCTGGAATCATAAAAGACTGTTTCCCCTCCAACTAGAGGCTCCTCAGAAGAATCACGGTTGTTGGTTCGATCACCATTTGCCTTCTGTCTTGACCCACCACTTAGATATATTAACAGTGTGTAATGTGTCTGGCGGCCATCACCAAGATCAACACTTTCATCAATATGTCGCCCAAAGCGTTGGCCCACCTTGTACCTGAAATACAGCCACAAAGTACATTCAAGAGTGAAAACATTTCTAAGGGGAATCTGGTGTAAAAAATAAAGGGGACTCTGATGCTTAAGCTGGTGGCGCAATGGTTCTTGTGCTGAAACATCATCACGAGGTTCTCTGTTTCATCATAGGGGAATGTTGTTAACCGCAAGGCAAACTGAAAACAATAGGAGGGTTACACTTGAGAGCAGCTGACTTCATCAAATCGACATGAGTTCCTTACAGGCAGAATCATAGTTACCCGATTAACAGATGATTCGACATATTAATTTTGATCTTCACTAAGTTATCTTAATTTGCATAAAAAATTTCTATAGTTACGGTACCCCCTTTGGAAAGATTGATCTACCTGTAGAATCTAATATTTGGGTTTAAGCCGACGGCAACTTTCCCCCGAATTTTAATATCGGTAAAAAAACTTTTAAGGCCAGATTCCCATATGGTTTCAGCAAGAACAGGGTCGTTCACTGAAATGCGATCGTTGTCTCTATACGCTTCCCCTTTTGTTGGACCAAGACTCCCTTGGTGGACGAAACCAATAGATTCTGCAGCTTTAATGAACGCCCTAGATTCAGCAGAAGTGAGGAAACTCTGCACCTGAAAACCTTGAACGAAGTTGTAACTGTAAGTCTATGACAACCCAATTTAGAATCACAAGAATTAGTTTATGAACAAATGGTATCTTCATAAAATTCAAATGGGTATTTCCTAATATTGATTTTCGTGCATAATAGTGAACAGACAATTCACTATTACTTAGCTCAATAACAAGTAATTGCTACTGAAACAATTTATTTGCTCTTACCCAAAAAGAAAAAAAAAAAAGCAAAAGCTTTGCATAGATTTCTCGACGACTACATGTGAAATAAAGATTAAAATTAATAAAATAAAAGTTTACAAATAAAGAGGGATTCATACGGTGAAGAGATGGGTATCTCTGAGGCGCGTAATCTGGAGATCCCGCTTGGGTTTGATCACCGGCCACTTTGTTTTCTTCGCATCTCCTCCTCTTTCATTCATTTTCCCTTCCCTTTAAGATATCTGAGTATCAATCACAGGATAAACGAAGCCCTAATATTAGCACCATTCGTGGGATTTTGTTTTTGTAGCAGGTATTCTGCATTCAGGCGAGAAAGAGGCATCAACTAGACGACTAGGGAGAAATGTAAATAGCAGAGTACTAAACGACACGTTGCCCGTAAAACGCACTAAACGACGCTGGGTAGGACCCGCATCAAAAGCCTGAATAGTCCCACCTAGCTTCTAAATCCAATTTCTTATTGCGTTGCACAAGCAGCAGTGATGACTTCTTGCTGCAATAATTCACCTCTGAGGGAGCTGGGTCTATAAAAGAAGAAGAACTATGGTATGCAGAAGAAAAGGTCTGTAGGTCTGTAGGTCTGTTGATCAATGGTTGGTAAAAGCAAGTCAGATTGATGTCCAGCGTGGTTTGGTGGCTCCTACTTCAGTACTTCTCCAAGTGTAATCGTCCATTGAGTTGGCCTTACTGAATTGCAACTTGATGAAAACGAATGTTGAGCTCCTTTTTTTATCGTAAAATCTTAATCCTTTTCAATAAATGTAGACACGGTTTACAGTCAACACATCCATTTCAACCCCCCCACACACAAAAAAAAAAAAAATCCATTCCTTGTTATGTTGAGCACTATACAATAAATGGACCCAAACCCTGTATACTATGAATCTTGTCTCGATTGATCTGTTTTGTGAACTACTCAACCTGTGTATCAACTGAAACCAATTATCATTTATCAACTAAATATGGAATTAGGCCTTAGAGAAGGAAGTGGATTGACAAGAATGATCAGATTGTGAGATTTTCTTGGATGGCAAAAAATGTTCCTGCTATGCTCCCTCCCACGTCTGGAAAAGTCTCGCAGCCAGGAAGAGGCTTCACCTTTCCCTTGCTATCAACTTCGACTGGGTACTTTAGGAGGTGGCACCTCATCTCTGTCACGTCCACAGCTGCAAACTGTTTCCAGTTCAACTCCCCTACTGACCTGACCCTCCTAACACATTCTAGGCTCTCTGGTTGTGTAAAGCATTCCTCAACAGCTCCTATGTGCTCTGCCCACAGTGACATCCTATATCCATATATCTGAAAGACACAAAATCAAGATTAATCAGTGTTTGAAGTTAGATGAATAACTAATAAATTGAAAAGCTTTCATCTGATCGTAGCTTACCTGTCCACGAGGAGAACGCAGTTTTCTTGCCCAAGTATGTGAAGGTTGGTAGGCACCCATAGCAATTTCGGTGTCTCTAGTACCCTCCATGGAGCGCTGGTTGATGTTTGCTGATCCTAATATTACATACTCATCATCAACTATCATTCCTTTTGAATGAACATAGATCATGAAGCGCCGACTTTTTTGACAGAGTGCCTGTGCAACCGATAAGCAACACATTTAAGTTGCACAGAATTGAAGGATTATTATATTTTTTTGCTAAAATTGTGAATAATGAAATTCAGTTCCAAAGGGACACCAAGCATATTGCTTGGTGCAATTATCACAAAAAGAGTTTTGGTTATGAATATGTAATTAGTTGATCCACTTCTGGTTGAAACAATTGCAACTAATGTACATGTTTCTTGCAACTGGTTTAAACACAACAAACTATCAGAGGAAAATATGTATTTCAAGAAGAGATTTAATGATAGTGGGATAAGTGAGTTTACCTGAGGTGTGTTTTCTGCATTAGGGCTTTCTACATAGGAAGCTTCGTTTCCATCTACAGCCTCACGATTGCCAAGGCAGAAGAAATTCAAATAATCTTCTGGAACATATGTCTTTTCTAGCCCAACCTCTTCCAATGCTTTGTATATAGTCCCGTACATCATTTGCATTGTTTTATTCTGCCACAATAACTACAGTTAAACAAAATGTAAAGTTCCCACATTGTAAAATGTATTCTTTAAGTTGTAAAACACCTTCATATTACATTCAAAATGCTACTTCATAGTGTAAAGAGATAGCTATAGTTCAATTAATCTTAGAGATAGTTAATGATTGACAGAAATAATGTGACATTGACATCACAGAAAATAAATTGCACTCAGATGGTGCACAAAGCATCTCACAGAATTCACACATGGAACAACAAGAAATTGATAGAGATGAGAGAGCCAAAAAAACATTGATAGAGATGCCTGCACATTAGAACATGATTGAGTTGAATAAACTTCAATCTTTATCTGAAATAAAATAAATTAATATTGGAACCTAATTTACCATCTTGTTTATAGTACAACTCATGTTCCTTGATGCTATTTCTTACACACAATTAAATGCATCTAAACAAGATCCTGAAGATTGAAAATTGTCTTCCTAGAATATGCAACAATTTTCATTCAACTGAAGTACTAGTCCACATCAATGAAGGTCCATTAAATAGCTTGGTATTAACTGCCAAGTCTATCCACAAGGATCTACATTCAATCACGGAGTTCTATAGAACTTGAACAGTTGGTGCAATGTCCTTAAAAGCATTTTTTCAGTCTTTTGATGGTCTATCTTCCCATGTGGATCATGACCAAATTTCCTATAGATATGTACAGAATTTCTAATCATATTTACGTTATGGGGATAAAAATAATAAAGTTTAAACACAAGATATGAAGCAATAAGTTCTGTGATTGCAATGACATTGGGAGATGGATAAAGATAGGCTCCCTGCCCCCACCCTTAATTAAGGTCTTAGACATACATAGGCATGAAATAGACTATTGACATTTGACCCCTTTCCACCAAGAGTCGCTTTGCTATTTATGTTTGGGCTCTTGCTATTGCATTCTTGTAGTGTTTGTAGTAAGAAACGACCAGCAAGTAATAACTGATAATCACATAAAAGAGAGTTGATGAGTAATAACTGATCCGCCATACCCATGCATCAACAGTGTAAGAGAATATCATGTTGCAATAGTTCATCCTCTACATAAGCATGTAGTGTAGAGAAAACAATTCATTTCATCAAACCATAATCCGAACTGCTTGAGCTAAGCTATAGGAAATCCTTCTTCACCATTTCACACGTAATGCAAGCACCCTCTAAATAGACTAGGGACAAGAAGTGCAAGTCAAGATCATCACTGGAGTTTGAAATCTAATGTGAATTTAGAAATAATAATTAAATCATTGTTCCCCAAAAACTTGATGGGTCCACGCAGTTTAAAGAGATTTAATCAGATTAACCATTAAGTTCAAAGGATAAAGAAGAATTATTTGAAAGAAACCCTATATTCATGGCTCAGAATGGACTTCAAGAAAGTAGCTGGAGCATGCCTGCCAAAAGAGAATCCTCTGAGTAGCTGCACCAGTTGGAACACCCTCTGGCCACATTGGAATAACTATATAGGCAGCAAACCTCTCATTTGCTCTGATTTTATTCGCGATTTTTAGAGCAATTTCCATTGGTATTAAGTTGTTAGCACCTGCATATAAGCACACATCTACATTCATTAAATAAAATAGAAGTATTGAAAATCACCAATAACTTCAGGGTTCTCGTCCTGTTCTAAAGTGGTAGCCAAGAAGATATTAAAGGTGAGGGACTACATTTATTTTTTTTTTTAATTTTGTGTTATTTAAACAAAGAAAAGATGGTAAAAACAAAAAGTGGAAATTCTTAGTAACAATTTCTGATAAATACAACTAGTAAATCAAAAGCAACTTAGAGTGAGAAGTCCATTCTGAGAGTGTTAATACAGGAACCTTACAGCATTTCCTCGTGCAACTGCTTCAAGCCAAACCATGAGTTTGGGGCACAACAATAGGGTAAGTAAAAATATCATAAAGGCCTTTCTTGGATTTGGGTATCCAACAATGGCATCAGAAAAAATTTAAAATGGTACATTGTAACTCCAAAATGCCCAATGCACCAAAGGATCAGATAATATGCTTAAAACAGAACTGCCAAAAGCACCACATATTAAATGCCACAAGGACCAACTAAATACCCCCAAAACAGAACTGCCAAAAGTACCACACATATCCCAAACTACATGGAAAAATAACAATTAAAATAAGCTATCATATAAATTTAAAATAAAGTGGGTGATGTAATATGTACTATGTGCCACAAGGGCATTTTTGTCTTTTCTTCTTTTATTTTGTATGGTTGCCCTAGTCTATATATACAAAGTCTGGCGCCGCCAGCCTATTCTTTTGGCTCTCTCAACTCTTTCTTCTCTTCTCCCTCTTTTTTCTCTTCCCTCTTCTTCCTACCTGACTGAAATCATGGTATCAGAGCAGGACAGTGCTCTGTAAATATTTTCTTTCCTGTTTGAAGCACTCCTTTCATGTTCCTTGGACTGAGAATGGAGAAGACTAGTTTGTCCTGGACCCGAGAGCTCTTCGGCTGCAACTTTCTCCTCAGTTTCTGGGCTGAAACTCAACAATAGGGATTCCAGAAGCCGGTAGATGATTGACTGAAACTTCCTAAGAGGTCAGATGTTACCTTCTCTTCCATTTTCTACTTTTTCTTGGACTGGTGACACAGCGTGACGCACTCGACCGGACGACTGAGTCGGCTTCGGTCTTGAAGCCTCACGAAAGAAAAAAACTAGGCGTAGCCTTAGTAGAGAGAGAAAAGGGTGATAAGAAATTCTTGTGTGTCTCATTAAACTCAGAACAGAACTATTTATAATACATACTGGTAGTCTTGTAGAATAACTAGGAAAGTAAAACAACTAAACAACTAGGAACTGAACTTGGCGTCCACCGTCCGATAGCCACCATCATCCAATGCAGGTTGGATATGTGAGCTGTCGACATTATCCGCTGCATGGTTCTCTCTAGATGTCCTTATCTGATGCAAGTTCCCTTCTAATTGTGAGCTGTCGCCGGCTGGTTCGGTGGGTCGTGAGCTGGACCTCCATCATTCTCCCCCGCTTGGAAGGAACTCGACCTCGAGTCATGATCGGGATATGCAAGTGTCGCTTCCGGTAAATAACGATGAAGATCAGCGACATTAAATGTTTTGGAGATACCCATGTGATCTGGCAAGTCCACTACGTAAGCATTGTCATTGATCTTCTTAATGATCTTGTATGGGCCGTACTTCCGAGGCTGTAGCTTGCTATGTTTCCCCACGGGTATGCGTTCCTTCCTTAAGAACACCATGACTTCATCACCAACGTCAAACACCTGGCACCTGCGATGCCTGTCAGATGCAAGGTTATACTTTGCATTGGTCCTTTGAAGTTTCTGTTGTACTTCCTCCTGTACCGACTGGATCTGTCCGGCTAACTGCTCTGCTGAAGTACTAAGGCCTGGTACCCTGGGCAGCTTCACCAAGTCCAACGCATGGTTAGGTACTTTCATATACACAATAGAAAATGGGGATTTGCCTGTAGAGCTATGAACTACGTTGTTGTAGGCAAACTCTACTTGCGCTATGGCAAAGTCCCACTGCTTCGGCCTTTCTCTGCAAATGCTCTAGATCAGGTTACCCAGAGTTCGACTTACCACTTCTGTCTGTCCATCAGTCTGCGGATGAGCTGTACTGCTGAAATTCAAGGGTGAGTCAAATAGCCTCCACAATGTCATCCAGAAGTGACTTAAGAACCTCGTATCTTGATCCGACGTGATGGTCTTAGGCACCCCATGTAAACGGACAATCTCCCTAAAGAATAGTTTGGTTGTCGCTGTTGCATCCGCGGTCTTCTTGCATGGGAGGAAATGTTCCATCTTGGAAAACCGATCAACAACCACAAAGACGGAGTCCATGTCTCTTGGAGCCTTCGGTAAGCCTAGCACAAAATCCATAGACAAGTCTTCCCAAATCGCCGTAGGAACAAGTAAAGGCATGTAAAGGCCAATATTCTGGGTCTGTCCCTTAGCCGTCTGACATATATAGCACCTACTCACAATAGTGGTCACATCTCTTCTCAATTTAGGCCAGTAGTAACGCCCCTTGACAGCCTCAATCATCTTGTCCCTCCCGAGGTGTCCTGCTAAGCCACCTCCATGCAAATCCCTGATGATTTTCTCGCGGAGGGAGATGCAAGGAATGCACAGTTGGTCCCCCTTCATAAGAAAGCCATCATGTACGTAGAAATCACCCGCTGGTTGTTGATTCATGCATTTTTCCCAAACCTGCTTGAAGTCTTCATCCTGGGCGTACAGATCCTTCAAACATTCAAAGCCCACAATTTTGATACTAAGAGTCTTGATGAGGGCCACACGCCTGCTCAAAGCATCGGCCACTGTGTTCTGTTGCCCAACCTTATACACAATTTTGTATGGGAATTTATCAATAAAAGCAGACCACCTTGCATGTAGATCACTCCTCAACTGTTTTTGCTTACTTAAATACTTAAGAGCTTGATGGTTGGTGTAGAGGACAAATTCTTTAGCAATCAAATAGTGTTCCTAGGTCTTTAATGCTCTTACAACAGCATAAAATTCTTTATCATAAGTGGACTAGTTCTTCCTGGCTTCGCATAGCTTTTCACTGAAGAAGGCAACTGGTCTCTTTTCTTGTGACAACACAGCCCCTATGCCGACTCCACTAGCATCACACTCTACCTCAAATAATTTGTCAAAGCTTGGCAGTGCTAAGACAAGAGCGGTGCACAACTTCTCTTTTATGAGAGCAAAACTTTGCTCTTGTTCTTCTCCCCATTGAAACTTACCCTTTTTCAAACACTCAGTGATAGGAGCTACAATGCTACTAAAGTGTTTGATAAACCGCCTATAGAAAGTTGCTAACCCATGAAAACGCCTTACATCTGTGACGTTCGTTGGGGTTGGCCACTCCCTAATGGCTCGCACTTTCTCCTCATCCACCTTAATTCCGTCCTTACTTATTATGAACCCCAAGAACAACAAACTATCGCTCATAAAAGTACACTTCTTTAGATTAGCATATAGTTTGTTCTCCCTTAATGCACTCAATACTTCTCGGAAATGTCCTATGTGCTCATCGACAGATTTGCTGTAAATCAAGATATCATCAAAATATACCACAACAAATTTACCAATGAAAGGGCGTAGTACCTGATTCATTAGTCTCATGAAGGTGCTGGGTGCATTAGTTAGTCCAAAAGGCATGACTAACCATTCGAACAATCCATCTCTGGTTTTGAAAGCCGTCTTCCATTCATCTCTGCGATGGATTCTGATCTGATGATAACCACTCCTGAGATCGATCTTGGAAAAGACCACAGCCCCATCAAGTTGATCAAGCATGTCATAAAAGTACACTTCTTTAGATTAGCATATAGTTTGTTCTCCCTTAATGCACTCAATACTTCTCGGATATGTCCTATGTGCTCATCGGCAGATTTGCTGTAAATCAAGATATCATCAAAATATACCACAACAAATTTACCAATGAAAGGGCGTAGTACCTGATTCATTAGTCTCATGAAGGTGCTGGGTGCATTAGTTAGTCCAAAAGGCATGACTAACCATTCGAACAATCCATCTCTGGTTTTGAAAGCCATCTTCCATTCATCTCTGGAACGGATTCTGATCTGATGATAACCACTCCTGAGATCGATCTTGGAAAAGACCACAGCCCCATCAAGTTGATCAAGCATGTCATCCAGCCTAGGAATGGGAAACTTGTAGCCAACAGTGATTTTGTTGATTGCTCTGTTGTCGACACACATCCTCCAACTCCCATCTTTCTTCGGTGTTAATAATGCCGGTACTGCACATGGACTCATGCTGACTTGGATGTGCCCCTTTCTCAACAGTTCTTCTACCTTCTCCCGTAAAATCTTGTTCTCTTTAGGACTCATTCTGTAGTGTGGCAGATTAGGTAGGCTAGCACCAGGAACAAAATCAATGTGATGCTGGATGTCTCGCATGGGTGGGAGCTCATTAGGTAACTCGTTAGGAACTACGTCATGAAACTCGTCGAGTAGTCCCTGCAATTCCACGGGAATTTTGTATAGTGCACACCCTAGTGATTCACTCACACTTTCCCCCTTTATCACCAGTAAGTGGACCTCGCGGGTATCCTTACATTCTCTTACAAATTCAGAGTGGTGGTGTGTTATGGTAAGAAAATTCCTCTCTTCTGCCTTTGAAGCCTTGGTTGGGTTCTTTTCTGCCATAGGTAATAGTGTATAGCGCACACCCTCTTTCTCGAGCTGGTATGTGTTCTTTCTACCCAGGTGTTTGGCATCTGCATCAAACTGCCAAGGCCTACCAAGCAAAATATGGCAAGCATCCATATCCACAGTATCACAATAAACCTCATCAGTATACTTACCAATAGAGAATGGAACCTTACAGCGTTCCTCCACGCGTACGCCCCCGACTTCCTTGATCCAACCAATCGTGTAAGGGTTTGGGTGTTTCTCAGGAATTAATTGCAATTTTCGTACCACATCCCTGCCGATAATATTTTCCTGACTGTCGCTATCAATAATTAATTCAAATAACTGACCTTGTATCGTGCACCTAGTGCGAAACAGCCGGTGTCGTTGTGCGGTATCTTTGCTTCTCTGAGATAGCATTAGCTTCCTCACAACACACGTGTACCCTTCATGATCATAGGTACCTTCTTCGTCTTCTCCATCAGGTCCACAATATACTTCGTCGTTATCAACTTCTTCCTCATCCCTCTCCACCATGTTAACTGCCTTTCTTTTGGGACAGTCACTAGACCTATGCCCAACTTCATTGCACTTGAAGCACTTAAAAGGAGCAGGTTTTGCATAGGGATTAATGGCTTTAGGAGGGTTTGAAGTATTACCTCGAGTGTTTCCTCCTGTGGCGGTCTTACTGGCGTTAGCTACACTCGGCGGGTGGGAGGGTGGTGCTCCTTGGGTTGGCTTGCCCTTGTCGACTACTGCCGGCCTGTTGTCGCTCCCACTATACCGTCGATAGTTATCGGCTCAGGTCCTCTCTTGGAACATTAAGTCAGCCTTTAGAGCTAAGTTCCTTGCTTCCTGCACGCTCAGAACCATCTGGACGCCAATCTTGTCTCGGATAGCAGGTTTCAAACCACTCAAATAACGGGCTGCCTGTTGATTGTCACTTTCTGATAACTGGTTCCGTTCAGCCAATCTCAGAAATTCTGAGGTGTACTCGTTCACACTTCTGGTTCCCTGCGCACACCGTTGATATGATTCAAACATATACTGCTCATAATCAGGAGGTAAAAACCTACCTCTTATTAATTGCTTCATATGCCTCCATGTTCGAACTGGACCTCTTCCTTCTTTGATCTGAGTCTCCCTCATTCGTTCCCACCAGACAGATGCTCCTCCCTTCAATCGAAAAGCTACTAATTTCACCCTTCTTTCTTCCGGGATCTCCATGTACTCGAAGAAACGGTCGACCTCGGTGATCCAATCTAAAAGGCCCTCTATATCCAGATCTCCACTAAAAGTAGGAATATCCACCTTGAGTTTAAATTCATCATTATTCTGATGGTGATTAAAATTGTTGGGATTTCGCCAATTCCTACCGGTTTTGCCATCACCGGGAATAGCTGGAGCAACGCCGAATTCTAGCTCGTCGTTGCTATCATCATCAAGAATAGGGTTCCTGGGTATAGGATCGATGATTGGTCTACCGTGGTCGTTTCCTCCAGCTTGGTGCAATGCGTTATCCCTATTCCTTGGAACATCCTCTCATAACAAAGTCCGTAGTTGTCCAGCGATCTCTGCCAACTGTTTCTCAATGTTACGAGTGGCTGTACGCTGCTCTTCGATTTCTCTCCAAACAGTTTGTAACCCCTGATCTCCGTCATGGGGTTGGTTGCGACTGCTACCGTCTTGATTGGCCATCTGGCTGGGCAAAATCCCGTTCTGATACCACCTGGCGCAGCGTGACGCACTCGATCGAGCGAACAAGCACCGGACGACCGAGTCGGCTTCGGTCTTGAAGCCTCATGAAAGAAAAAAACTAGGCGTAGCCTTAGTAGAGAGAGAAAAGGGTGATAAGAAATTCTTGTGTGTCTCATTAAACTCAGAACAGAACTATTTATAATACATACTGGTAGTCTTGTAGAATAACTAGGAAAGTAAAACAACTAAACAACTAGGAACTGGACTTGGCGTCCACCGTCCGATAGCCACCATCATCCAATGCAGGTTGGATATGTGAGCTGTCGACATTATCCGCTGCATGGTTCTCTCTAGGTGTCCTTATCTGATGCAAGTTCCCTTCTAATTGTGAGCTGTTGCCGGCTGGTTCGGTGGGTCGTGAGCTGAACCTCCATCAACTGGAAACTCCAGAACCCTCTCAGACTGAACAGGGACAGAAGCAAAACTTCTTTCTTTCTTGGTTCTTGGTGCTGTTACCAGGAACAGGTTAATGTTTGCCTTAACCAAATGGTATAAAGGAAGTTTAAACCCCTTTTTGTGGGTCTGATGATCCAGAAACCTGTGTGCATGTGGAACCTTTTGTAGGTCACGAGTGACCTGGTTCATCTGGCCAGTACAGCAGTATATTAATGATTTGTGGCTCATATTAGCCTTGGAGAGGTCTGTTAGACCTGTGAATGTGTGTGACAGAAAAGGCTGTGTCTGTGTTTTAGCAGTTAAAAACACTTAAAGTGAGGGCTGTGCAGTCCTTTGTGTGTGTGTGGACTGAAGAGAAGGATTGTTGTCTTCTTGGAAGTGTTATCCATGAATTCTGAAGACTCTGCAACCTCGGGAACCACCACTAATCAGGGTGGAATGAACAGTGGTCATGATTCCTTGAATTTTCCAATGACTATTACCCACTTGGATGGCAGAAACTACTTGGCATGGTCTAAGGAGATGCAGCTGTATATTACAGCCAAGGATAAGGCAGGATATATCAATGGGAAAATAAACCTAGGGCTGGTACTGCTGAATATGATAAGTAGGATCAAGAGAACTACATGATTATGTCCTGACTCTTGACATCTATGTTACCATCTGTCAAGCAAAACTTTATGTGGGCGAAGACAGCAAAAGAAATATGGGAACAAGTGAAGGCAACATATTCAAAACAAAGTCACTATGCTAGAATTTATCAGTTACAGGCAAAAGCTTCAACATGCAAGCAAGGAGAAAGGAGCTTATCAGCTTACTATTCTGTCCTCGCTTCAGTATGGAAAGAGTTAATTTACTACCAAAGCATTGAATGAGAGAGTGAGAAAGATGCCAAAGCAAATAAACAGCTACTCTCACAGCAAAGAGTGTTTGCTTTTCTTCTAGGTCTGAATCCCATATGTGAACCCATTCGGGTACAAATTTTGGGCAGCAAGGGTTTTCCTTCTGTCCAAGAGGTATATGCACTTGTTCAGTTTGAGGAAAGTAGGAAGTTTTCTATGAATCATTCCAAGGGGGAGACCATTGCTTTAGCTGTAAAAGTTAATACAGGTTCAAGAAAGGGGAAAACGAAAAAAAAAAAAGGATGATAAAGATAAACTATGGTGAACTCACCGTCGAAAATCCAGGCATACCCGTGAGACTTGTTGGGAATTGAATGGGAAACCAAAGTGGAAACAGGAATTGAGCAAGAAATCAGCACAAGAACAGAGCAAGTAAGGGTGTTAATGGACCGGTTTTGGATTGGACCCTGTCCAGTCCAAAATCAATTTGGACGGATTGGACGGACCAACAAGACATATTGGATTGGACCAATCCGGTCCAAAATATTTATTAGATTGGATTGGATTTGGTCCATCCGTAATAAATTTATATTGGATTGGGTTGGATTAGGCCAATATCTGGTCCATTGATATAAGATAAGAATATAGGTGTCAATGGACCAAGTTTGGGTTGAAACTAATCTAAATCAAAACGAATTTGAACAAATTGGATGGTCCAGACATTGAATTGGACCAGTCCAGAATGGTCCAAAATATTCATTGGACTGGATTGGACCTGGTCCATTTATAATGGAATCGCATCGGATTGGATCAGATTGGATCAAATCCAGTTCAATTGACACCCCTAAGAGCAAGAATCCAAATCATAAGAAGTTCACCTCGACAAACTTAGCATCTCATGAGCATCAGGGTGGTTTTTCTACCATGAGTTCTTCTCAAGATTGCCCCCTTGTTTTGATCCCAAGGAGGACATTATCAATTCCTTTTGTGACCATTTGGAGCAATATGATAGGGCCCTTAGACAGATAGATTTTGGATCCACATCTTCAACTTCGTTTGCTTCCTTGTTAGGTAACTCAGCCTCTACTTTTCATATATCTACTAATAACCTAGAATCCCCATGGATTATTGATTTTGGTGCCTCCAACCATATGACTGGTAAGTCAACCTTGTTGCAATCATACACTCTTCTCTCTAGCAAAGATAAAGTGAGGTTAGCTAATAAATCATTCTCCTCCATTGTTGATCAAGGATCTATATCTTTGCCTTTTGACCTTTCATTATCCAATGTTTTACATGTTCTAAAGCTACCCACTAATTTGTTGCCCATTAGTAGTATTACACATGCCTTGAATTGTTCAATAATCTTATCTTCCATACTCTTGTATTTTTCAAGATTTGGCCTCCGGGAGGACGATTGATAGAGGGAACATGGTCGATGGTCTCTATGTGCTAGAGAATAAAGTTGGTCTTGCGGTCTTAGTGTCTTTGATTCAGTCGAGTAAGAGTCAAGTTATTTTGTGGCACCATTGTTTGGGCCATATGTCTTTGGAGTCTTTGAAGTACTTGTTTCCAGATTTGTTTAAGTTTGTGTTAGTCAGTGATTTTTAGTGTTAAGTGTGTCAACTGAATAAGCAAAACTTCTTTTCCCTAATGTAATAAAAGATTATACTTTCCTTTTTATATTGTGTATTCTGTTGGGGGCCTGTTAATATTCCAACTGAGAATGGCTACAAATATTTCATCTCCTTTATTGAGGACTTCTCTCGATATACTTGGGTTTATCCTATGCACTCAAGGGAAGAAGTCCCTAAACTCATAAGAGATTTTCAGCATATGGTCTACACCCAATTTCAAACAGAGATTCAAAATTTTCAATCAGACAACATTAAGGAGTACTTTCATGATGACCTCATAGAATTCTTTGCATCCTGTGGCTCCCATCACAGGAGCTCCTATGCTAGAACCCCTCAAAAAGATGGGGTTGCATAAAAAAAATCTCCACCTTCTAGAAGTTGCTTGGGGACTGTTGTTACAGATGCATGTTCCAAAAAGATTTTGGGTGGATGCTATTCTAACTACTGCCTATGTTATCAACAGGGCGCCATCTCGGTTACTAGAATAAGTCTCCTCATCAATTCCTCTTCCCTAAGGCCCCAATGTTTCCTATACCTATGCGTGCCTTTGGGTGTTAGTGTTTTGTTCAAGACCTCTCTCCTACTCGTGGTAAACTTGATCCCAAAGCTATCGTGTGTGTTTTTCTTGGTTATCCTCTTTCTTAGAAAGGCTATCATTGCTTTGACCCTGTGTCAAAAAAAAATATTTTGTCTCTATGATTTTTCTTTCTTTGGAGATGTTTCCTATTTTTTGTTTCCCCTTAGGGGGAGAGTCCAATTGAGAAGAAACAGAAATAGACACAAGTTTTATTGCCTTCTCTTCTTAATCCTCCTCCATTCTGTGTCTTCCAGAGACAACGTTACAAAAGTCAAGGCCAACAAAGTTTAATTGCCACAGAGTCGCCAAAAGCTATCCAACCAATGCCATCGGACTCTCAGGGGTTGGATCCTTCATCACACCCAAGTACCATTATTCCAGTCAATACCCCTAAACTTATTGACATTGACACTTCAAGTTGTGAACTAAACCTCCCTATTTCAAAAAGGAAGGGTGTCAGATCATGCACCACACACCATCCCATGATTCATTTCTTGTCTTGTGAGAACATCTCATCATCATTTTGTGCTTTTTTATCTTCCATTGATAATGTTCCTCTCCCTAAGAGCATTGTAAAGGCTTTACTTGTTCTTGAGTGCATAGATGCAATGAAGGAAGAAATCAATGCCCTACACAAAAATGGCACGTGGTAGTTGGTAGATCTTCCCAAGGGAAAGGAGCCAATGGAGAAATAGGTGTTCTTTGTAAAACATAATGTAGATGGCACTGTGGAGAGATACAAGGCTCGACTGGCTGCAAAAGACTTTACACGGGTGTATGGAGTTGATTATGCTGAGACTTTTTCTCTTGTTGCAAAAATGAATTCTATCTGGGTTCTTCTCTCTTTAGCTGCAAACCTTGACTACGAACTTCATCAACTAAACACAAAAAATGCCTTCCTGAATGGTGATTTGGAGAAGGAAGTATTCATGATTCAACCTTTTGGTTTTTGTGCTAAGGGCAGTGAACAGAAAGTCTACAAATTGAAGAAATCTTTATATGGCCTAAAATATTCTCCAAGGGTTTGGCAGGTTTCACTAGGCAATACAACACATGGATTTTAAGTAGTGTCAAATTGATCACACACTCTTTATGAAGAAGGAACAAGGAAAAACGACATTCTTGATTGTCTATGTGGATGACATTGTTATCACCAGAGACTAGGTCTAAGAGGTACAAAGGTTAAAGAAATTCTTAGCTACACAGTTTGAAGTAAAGGATCTAAGGCCTTTATGCTACTTCCTTAGAATTGAAGTTGCTCGCTCTCAACAAGGTATCTTCATTTCTCAAAGGAAGTACACCCTAGATCTTCTGAAGGATACAGGAAAGCTAGGAGCTAAACCTATTGACACCCCTATGCCAATCACAAACTTGGGGATTACAGTGGTGAGATCTTGAAAGATTCAAGGCAGTAATAAAGACTTGTGAGCAAGATTCTCAATTTATCTATGACTAGGCCTAGCATTGCATATGCCATGGGTGTCCTCAGTCAATTCATGTAGGCACCCAAGGCAGCACACCTACAGGTAACAAACATGGTTCTCAGATACTTAAAGAAGTTCCCAGGAATAGGCCTTCTCTTTAAGAAGCATGGACATATGAGGGTAGAGGTTTACACTGATGCTGATTTGGGCTGGCTCAATGGACGGCAGAAAATCCACCAGCAGATATTGTACCTTTGTAGGAGGAAATCTTGTTACTTGGAGAGGTAAGAAACAAAGTGTGGTGGCCAAATCGAGTGCAAAGGTAGAATACAGGGCCATGTCACATGGAGTTGCTAAATTACTATGGGTCAAGAACCTGTTGGGTGTATTGGGCTTTCACTTTGATGATCCTATGCCACTCTATTGTGACAATAAATCTGCTATTAACATTGCAGCCAATCTAATTCTCCATGGCAGAACCAAACACATTGAGGTAGGCAAACATTTCATCAGGGAGAAACTTGAGGAGGGAAAAGTGTGCACTTCATATATTAGCTTTGAGGAACAACTTGTAAATGTTTTTACTAAGGGATTAAACTCATTGTAGCATTATGATCTTTGTGACAAGTTGGGGATGATTGACATCTATGTCCCAACTCGAGGGGGAGTGATGTAATATGTACCATGTGCTGCAAGGGCATTTTTGTCTTTTCATCTTCTTTTATTTTGTACAATCGCCCTAGTCTATATATTCAGGGTTTGGCGCCACCAGCCTATATTTTGGCTTTCTCAACTCTTTCTTCTCTTCTTCCTCTTCTCTTTCTCTCCTCTTCCTACCAGGCTGAAATCAGTGGGTAAATATTAAATTCTATTTTGAGTCTGTTGATACGAAAATATTCAAGCACATTCACATCTACAACCACAAGGTGTATTACCAATAGACAATGATACAATTATTAAATTTTGGAAGGATGTTCCAGCTATTATTTGACCTGATATCTTTACAAAATTAATCTGAATATTGTATTGTAACTATGTAGAGTGGTAGTGCCATAACTAACCTACTAATGATAGTGATGACAATTCTGAGCCAGAACAGAATTTTTCCTGATATTAAGCACCAAAAGGTAAGAATAGTATTTAGTCTCTTATGTTTACATACTTCATCAAATGCTTTTTAGATGGATAATTGAAAATGGTGATGAATGTATGATGAGCTATATATCATAACCAGCATGGCAGCACATATTACTGTCTCTGATCTTTATTCTAATTAAACACAGATTTCTTGGTAGATTTTGGAAGTGAAATTATAGTTATTTTTACATCCCAGCAATTTTCAACGGAAACATCCATGCTCTTCTTAATCAGTTCTCAATTCAGTGGATATACTCCAAACATCACCTTTTCCCTCTAGCATATTTATTTTCTAGTAAAATGAAAATGCACTTAGAAATAAAAGTAAAAACCTTAAACCTTGGTTTCAAGAATCGGACAGATATCAATCACAAGTAAAATGTAAAGAATCTGGAGTAACATCATATCAGATACAGAATATCACATTTTAACAGTCCAACAGGTAAAGAATCTTCAGTTTGTTGACAACCCAAACAACAAGATAATCTTCATTCCACCAAAATAGGGTGTAGTCATAGTTCCTCACCTAAGTCTTTGTATGACGACCAATTATATGACGAACCAAGAAAGTATTGGTTTTCAATATAAATGAAATATTGGGCAGCTCGGATGGCTTTTACATATGCTGTATGTATGCTCATGTCGATCTGGACATTTTTACCACAAACAAGGTTCTGTTGCATTCAACATGGTAGTTAATTAACTATGAAAGAAAAAATGATAATAAAAAATAGTCCCTAGAATCCAACAACCACAAAAATGAGAAAGCTAATATGTTATTCTCTTCCCACCTTGTTTATAGCATCTTTTGGATCTTTGGGAAAGCCTTTCACAGAGTTTGAATCAATTGAACGGAAAATCTTCATTTTTGGAGGATATCAATAGAAAAAAGTTATAAGAACCATATCAATTACTGAAAATCTAATATCAGTAATAAGCCATCCAATTTACCTGGACATGCCAAGACTCCGGATCATTCTCACTTAGGCAAGCAGAATCATGAAACCCAATGATGTCAGGAATTCTTTCTAGTTTGAGTAAGGCATCGTCATATGATATTTTCAGTTTTTTAATCCCTTGAGGTTTTGAAGCCTTCAACCAGCGCTCTTCAAAGTTGGTAAGAACATCATAAGCTGCTGGACCTTCAATTTTACAGTGCAAATCATGCCATGGTTCTCTTGGACAACCAATGGTAGATCCCTTCTCAGATGGAAATAAACAAATAAATATCATAAAGAAAATTAAGTATTTATAATTTCAAAAAATGAATTATTGGTAACGGCCTAACGTTTGAATTGAGTTGATTCTACTTGGCCAAAAAAGGGCTTGCTTTTAAAGGTTTTCCATTCTCTTATCGCCATGACAAAAATGATTTAAAAAATACATGCATTTTCCATATAAATCTGTGCACTGTGTTACTAATAATGATTTGGAAAACTGGACTGGACTAGATGATTGAATCTTCTCTAACCATCAATCAGTCACCAAAACAATTCAGATCAACTCCAGGACCATTTCTGGTCAAACTTGGTCTAAATTCATTTATTCATTCCTCTTAGTGGTTTATTTATTTCTAATGCTCCTTCCTTTTTTCTATTTACTGGTTGAACACTTTGAATTCAAACTTCTGAACCATTAACAACAGTCCCAACCATTTGACATTGAAGGCTGTTTGATAACTGAAATGGCTGAACTGAATAACTTATTACTTTGTTTTTTAGTGAATAAGTTATTAGGGAGATTGTGAACTCCTTAATGGATAATCTGAAGTTGGTTTGATTACTACACCTTCAAATTCCGTTGTTTAATTACTTTATCCACTAGAATACAAAGTAATAAGTCCTTGAATTCAGCCACTTCAGCTATCATAAAAAACTCCTCAGTCAGTACCATGGCCGCAAGGCACCAACCCCTGGTTGAGTAGAGCACTATGTACTCTGGCAAATAAGAATACTATATTTAATGCAACAAATTAAAGAATATAATATGTAAATGTTTATTAGAACAATATGGCATTTATGCAATGATTATAGTTATAAAGAATTCGAGGAATCGAACAGTACAGAAATACTGCAAATATGCTGTAAGCATAAGAAAAGAAACTTGTCAAATATGCAATATCAAATTGAAATCCTAAAACTTGACCAGAAGAAGAATTAATAATAACTAAATGCCAAAAAATGAAACAATAAACTTATGCATAAAGCATGTTAGAAAATATTAGTATATAACATAGCAGAAGATGCAAAAAATAAAAGATGTGTCATCAATAATTTAAAGTGATCTTTAAATGGTCCTTCTTTTAGTTTCAAGGAAGAGAGGGTTCATTGTATTGGGTATAGTAGGTGGTTTTCAGTTCTCTTCTATTGATGATATCTTATCACTGGATCTTGAGTTCAACTATGATGCATTTCAAATATTTGCTGTATGTTAACTCAAAATTTCAACCAATCACATTAAAGACGCTGCATGGTCTATTTACTTTTCATTGGTTCATGTTACACAAGGTATACTTACCACTAAAGTTTTTAACAATGTTAAAGATGTCACTGTGACGTGCTGCTTTATCACTGGTTTGTTTACCTTTGAATTATGTTGCAGCAATTTCTATAGAATGCACCATAAATTTTGCTCCAGATTTTATATCTTCTTTTTTATTTTAATGAATTTCCTTTTTCTATCAAAAAAGAAAAAAGTACAGTGCTTCCTCTAGTTGAATTGCAATTTCAGCTTGTTAATATGAGCAACATTAAGGTACAAAATTTACCTTATATTATGATGCACACACCTCATAAGTTACATGTATTGAAGTTATAATTTGATTTAAAATAAATTCAAATTATAGATTGGACTATCTTATACACTGTTTGTCCTCCCGGAGAAAGGAAGAACATGTAAAGTTGTTTGGAACATTTTCCCCAACCCTTAAAACATGAATCTTGACCCATTGGTTTCAAGCCTATGGTGTTCATTAGAAGTGTCTTACTGCAATATACCAAGGTGCACTGAGAAATGGGCAAGGTCAGTGTTACGGTCCCAAATGTTAAATGGCTTGGCTTGATGTGTTTCAATAGTCTTGAGTCTTTTGGTGTATTGGTCAAGTATGTAACAAATGGTATCAGAGCCTACCACCACATTTCAAGTTCAAATCACAAAAAAGGGATAGCTGGGAGAAGGGAAGCCTAGAGCAGAGTGAAAGCCATAATGGAAAGGCTACCTAGAGAAGAGTTAATGCTGCCAAGGGGAAGGGCTACCTGCTGCTAGATTGTAAGTCATCATGGAGAGGGCTACCTTCTGCTAGAGTGAGAGCTTCCCAGAGTGAAGCTGCCGAGACATCGGCTCCAGAAGCATGTTGGTGTGTTGTGGTCCTAAATGTTAAACAGGTTGGCTTGATGTATCCCAACAGTCTTAAGGTTTTTGGCATATTGGTTAAGCAAATAACAGTCAGCTAAAGCCTAAGTAAGTTGAGTAGAGATTTATTGAGGGAAGTTCTCATTTTGAGAATCATAAGTATGAGTGAAGCCCACCAGAAATATGGAAGAGCAACATAGTTAAACAAATTAACAAAAATAAGGATAATAGGTTACCGTGAATGTAGGGTTATGATAGTCATCTTTATGCACCGTTTCTAATGTCGTAAATAAAGTGTGTTTGGGGGTATCATATCGCCCATCACATAAATCAAGTCCTCCAACAAAAGCTATAATTTTTCTCTTGTTATGACCACCATCGACATCCACAATGACAGTTTTCTGATGATGTGTATAGATTGCACCAACTTCCTGGGGACCAAAAATTTAGAAAGATAAGTTCCTTGCAAATTTCCAATTTCAAACACCAAGAATGAAAGAGATACGTGACAAGAAACTCTAGAAATTAAAAATAAATCCTACTAGCATGAATAAAAATTTCATGGGTGAACATCCACCTAAATATAACATGAGTACAAGTATTGATTGATGTGGGAGTCTATGACCTTTGGTACATAAAACCATGACATGCACAGATAGAAGAAACCACCACCCTAGATATATCAAAGTAAAAGATAAAAATACAAAAAGAATAATTGAACTTTAATACAGATAAGTAAATTTTCCAAAAGCTTTAAGATATTACTGACAATATAATCAGGAAAATGTCCATGTTTCAATGCCAGAGAAATTACTAGTAATATATTGTCAGTGAAGTTCTTAAATTTACTGAAGGAATAGTTCACGCAGTAATTTTTTTCTCTTCCATTAGTACGTGATATTATTGATAAATGTCAACAATAATCTGTAGTTGTATAAAACAGTCAAAAACTTGACTAGTATGATATGATACAAAGAAATATTCAATGATTAGCTGATTTCATGAATTCAAATATGGAATTTGAACATGATACAAAGAAATGTTTAATATTTAAAGCTGTATCTCTAGCATATAACCATATACATAAAATAATAATTTATTACTGACCTGTTTTTTTGCCCAGCTATGTCGCTTACCAGCAGATCGGGAGCACAGTAATACTTGTACTGAGGAGTTCCTGAAAAATTGGCGAGTCTCCTCATCATGGGTTTGCATCACTCCATCCTACATTTCATGGGATGATAAGCAGACATAAGGCAAAACTCTCTTATAGAAACTTAGCTCTGAATAAAAACTTGATTCAGGTATGACATTTCAACCAGAACCAAAATGAAAAGATCCATGAAGGATACTGATTTTACTTAACCAAGAACCATATAGGATCATAACAGGAAAAATTGGAGAAAATAAGCACAAATAACAATAGCATACAGGAACCGATATGTGCTTTTACTTTTCTCTCCTTTTCTTTTGGAACTCTTTAGGTGACAAATTAACATTCTGATACTGAAGAGATTGCAATGGGCATATCATCATCAACATCTAAGCCTTGTCCCAACGGTAAAAGGTAATAGCTATTATACCACCTGTTAAAGCAATCTTTTGGTTACAGTTGCTTGGTCATTGGTAACTAATTTCAGCACTTTAGAATAAAGGTGATCAAGCTATCCCCCCTGGGAGGGCGGGGGGACACATATGATATAAAACATATGATGCCCAGATACAAATACAGACAGGGAAACAGATAGGGGAAATGGGGATACAACTCTCAATTCCCTAAAATCCTGGACCCACCCCAAAAGTTGAGCTATAGTGAACATTTGAGCTTTAGTTTCAGAATTTTAAGCATCCAACTGAAAATCTTCTTCACATAAACTGATCTGTTAATAAGTAAATCAGGAATCATCCTCTTTTCTTCAGTGAGTGTAATCAAGGTATAAAACCTACAGCCTCATTTTTGTGGAACAAAATATTAACCATTTCACTTGTGGGCTTAAGCTGTTTAGAGTTATTCCATTAACCTTTTTCCTTCTTATAATGTTCAATGAATGAGTTTGTAATAATAATAACAACAATGATAATGACAACAAAAACAACAAGGAGGTTATTTTCCTTACTGTTTTATAACCCAAAATGTTCCTTGAAGTTGGATCATCCCATACAAGCAGCAGTACTCTCACACCTTCCTGTGACTTGGACTTAAGAAGATCCCCGAGGGTGCATTCTGATGCATAAGGAGCATCTCTAACCAGTCTGACTTTGTGGTACACAGACCACCCAGTAATATAAATTAATCGACGGGCCTGACTTAATGCATCAAAGATGTCATTCCAACATTTCCCATTCTCAGAGTGCATTCCATGATCAAGCTTCATATTTGGAAGGTAACCATCAGGAACATGGGCATCTTGATAAAATGTAACTCTTCCACCTTTCCTAAGAGGAAAATATGTACCTGGAACACCACTATAATCGGGACCCGACCCAACTCCGTTATGGTAAAACGTCAGCTTGTCTATTGGGGTATACTGAATTGACAGGGTCAAGGAAGCTCCAGGCTTGCAGGGCTTCCCAGTTGAATTGAGGACTGGAAAAGTTCCCTCAACCTTTTCTCCTGAAAATATCTTCTCAACTGGGATCTTAACAACCCCTATAAGCTGGGAACCCACAACATCATTGTCTTTGACAACAAAATGCACCTCTGCAGCATAATGGGCAACAGGAACATAAAATCTCTGCATCCAAATGGGGTTTTCGCTATTACTTATCACATATGTCCTGCCAATTACGGCATCAGATACAGATATAGAGACATATGGATCACTGGTTATCTTACGAGACACGTGAGCTTCAATTTTGTTGCTGACATTCACTGGTAATCTGGCAAACATGTCACCTAGAGTCCTATGGAACAGGTCCATGTTCGGAAGGTTTGCAGCTTTATACACCAAAATATCTAAATTCCCATGTAACAGCAAGACTTTCAAAGATGCCTCAGCTGATTGAAGTGTCACAATCTGCAGACTCTGACTATAATGTGAGCCATCAAATGAAACCGAATGGGAAAAAACTGGTTGTGGAGATGAAGCAATTGAACCTGAATAAAAAGTCTCCCCACCACTCGAAAATGAATTATTAGGATAACCATACATATCCGCTCCGTTACTATACCTAGCACTTTGGCTTTGAAACCTCAGAGGAGGATTTGAGACTTGTGGTGTAGATGGCAAATTCGGGGCAGTGGGAGGGTAATCAGACAATTGCACCTTCCCTAGAAGATCTACAGGAGGATAAAGTGAGGGGCAGGATGGGGATGAATCACCTAAACCATCATGATTTGGAGAAGAGACAACACTAGTATGCAGTGAACTATCTTGGTGGGGGTAACCAGAGAAGCTATTGGCACGGCCATGAACTATCAGGTAACTTTCAGGTGGAGGATATTGAACGGTCTGTTGCGGAGGGTAATGCGATGTACCATATTGAAAAATGCCATTGTGTTGTTGTGGACTAGGGTGATGAGAATTATGTATTACAGGGGGATTGGGATATGGGTGTTGATAGAGGGGCATAGCTCGATAAGAAGGTTGGGGATAATGATATTCTAAAGACCCAGAATGACTCGAGTATGGAAGAGCAGGAGGACAATCTGGGGGTGGTGGGTATTGTTGATAATTGAAGGAATGAGTTGCAGATGAATTATAAGAATAAGTATTACCAAGAGATGGTCGTGTTGGAGATGGTGCGTATGGATCTGAATTTGGAGGAGGAGCAGGGGTAGGAAGAGAGGGAGGTGGAGGGTATCGATATGGATCGTGGTAAGGATATGAACTGTAGTTCTCCATTAACAAACAATGGATTTCTAACGCTAAACTACTAATAAAACAGAGAGTGGAAGGTAATAGAGAAGAAATCAAAGATGGGTCTGTTTGTTTCTTGTCGATGGTTTATTGTTCTTCGGTTGGACATAACTTAATGGATTACTACCAGATGATTTGAATTCAGTTGAACTGAATTGGATCGTTGGAACTAAAATAAACAAAACAAGGAATGAGAGGGAGTTACCGTTGAGAGTCGTTCATTGGAGATGTGACAGCTTCCCAGCTCCAGGCGGTTTTCCAAAGAAACGAGTGGGAAAGAAATATATATGACGACGACGGGGTGCTGGAAATTGGAGCAATTTTTTTGGGTTTTTTAATTTTTATTCTACGTTCTCGTCTATTTTTTTTTCTTCTCTGGTTAGGGAACCTTCAACCCACGATCATTTCTTTGTCTATTGCTTGCTCGTGTTGTTCTAGCTTCTCTCTGTGTCGTTTCTTTCTACTTCGTAAATCGTAATTTCAAGTCCTTTCTTCAGCCGTGGCCGAGTAAAACTGGATCGTCACGTTTGATTCTCTTTAATTAATATCGTTGCCTTCTGTCCGTAACGCGATAATGAATATTGATCGAGTATTCGCGCGAAATAAAAATAAAATAAAAATGAGTAGAATAGGAATAGGATGATAAGTTGACAACCACCCCCACAGAGTCACACACTCCCAACTGTCGTAACAAAATAAACCGCTGAAGAAGAGTCCGGATCTACTCCTCACAAGGCGCCTCACATCATGTCCTGGCCGTACATCGGGAACATCACCCATACTCGCATTTATATTTCATGGGGAGATGTTGCGCGCTCTGTGAGGAGCAGATTCTAATTCCCTAAAGAATGGCCCGTTTGAGAAGTACATTAAAAAAATCAACGGTGGCGATGGAACACACCATAAGCTTCAAACGTTTGAATTGAGATCTCGTACCAACTAAATACATTCCAACCCTTTATCAATATGATCTGACACCACACATCTCACCATAAGACATCTCACCATAAGACTGAGATGTACCATAAAAGTGAGACCTACCATACATGAGATGTACAGTGTTAGATTGTGTTGGTAGGGTATTGGAATGTATTTTGTTGGTAGGTGATTGGGACTTCCAAACAAAACGTTTGTGGCATGATAGGGTAGAAATCAGATTTGATCCTCACAAAACCATATTAGACTGTTTTCACATCCCCGTACAGGTTACACGTGTATTGAGAATATCTGTCCATGAATAAAAAGATATAGGTATGGAGATGTTTCCAATGCACAGCTGAAAAAAGTGTGAGAAGTGAACCATGTGAAAACAATTTTGTGAGGACTGAATCCAACCTCGGTAGGGTAATGTAGGAGAGACAAATCATAACCAACCCGACCCGAATACCCAACATAACCAGTTAAACTCACCAAATCCATTTGGAATACGAATTTAGATCAGGTGAACGCTTAGTGTTCAGCTAAACCTTGCTCTTGGAATATGGGGGTGATAAGACCGAGTTTGAATCTCTTACCCGCATTTATCGCAGCCACACATGGAGAACATTTCATCCTCTATAGCATTATGCAGGGGGAGATGTTCCCAGTTCACGGGGGATAGTGTGTTATGGATAGACATGGGCAGGGTTCTCGTGGGCGGGAGATCCGAAATCGACAAGACTAGGGTCTGGAATCGGGACCCTCATACCTTGCTAGTTGGCAAATGTGGGGTATTAGAAATCTTTAACAGCATATTTGAGTGCATGGGAAATAAATTGTAGCGCTGCAGATGAATCAACTGGGATTGGCAACACCTAGATCTAAATTTGATTTGCTAATATTTGGATTCAAGTAAATCCAAATCATAAATGGATAGTTAATTGCAGTAATGAATTTAATTGAAAATGATCAAAATATTATATATTTATTTTTAATAAAATAAACTAAAACTTGCTTTGATATTATATATCATGAATAAAATGAATTGAAAAGCTAACTAGTATAAAGCTTATACCCCTGACCCTTTAGTAAAAAATACACCATTCAAATAAATTTTATTGTATAGATAAAATCTTAATTTTAAATCCTCGATAACCCAGCGGTAGGGGCGGGCCCAACCTGCAAATTTATACATATTAGGCTTGGATTTTAGGGCATTGGGCTGGCCCTAGGTTCAAAAGTTTGGACTCTTTTTATTTTTTGGGCCAGGCCTAGGCCTAGCCCGCATGTATGCATGCCTTTGTATTAAATTTTATTTTAATGTGGGCTAATTGGCCAACCCAAGTGCATCATCAAATTGTATTATTATTTAACTTTTAAATTTAATTTATTATATTTATTGGATTTATTGTATTTTTTTCTATAATTTATTGATTAATATTTGTTAGAGATTAAACTATTATTAGATATTGCACTATTTATTGACTAATTTAATATATTTTTAGTATTTATTGTATTTTTATAATTATTGTATTCATTGTATATTTATTACTTATTTGTTTTATTTTCATTATAAATTTATTTTCAATAATTATGTATTTTCACTATAAATTCTCAATAATTATTTGAGATTAAACTATTTCTATTTATTAGAAACTAGAGTATTAATCTATCTAAAATTAGGAGTGTTCACGGGTCATTTCGGTTCAGTTGAAGACTATTTGGCCAACTAAACCAACTTGGTTGGATTGGGGAATTGGTCACCCGAAACTAGATGTTAATGGGCTGGGTAGCCCAACTGGTTGGCCTAGCTCGGCCCATTCTAAATCATGCTTGGACAATGTTTTAATCCCACGGGCTCAGGCTTGGGTTTTAAACATTGGGCTCAACTATTTTTTGGGTCGGGCTTGGGGTTTCCCAAATAAGCCTGTCCTAAGCCGGACCCAAAAATATTATATATAGTAAAAAATATAATATATATAGTAGTGAAAAAGGTATTATATATTATAATATATAAAATATGATATATTATTAATAATGTATAATTAATATAATATAAAATATTTGCCTAGATCAGGCTTCGGCCTTGGGCTCAAGATCTATGCCTGATGGATGGGCTGGGATTGGGCTTAGGCCTGGTCATTTTCTATTTATAAAGAGGAGAAGCCTAGCCCAAGCCTACCCGTATACAGGTTTATCGGAAACTGACCAACCATTAATAAAAATCATCCAGCTTGAGTTGTATCAATTTGGTCAATCGACTCAAAAGATTTAAACTCAAAAATTAATTTTAAATTAAAAAATTACAACAATATTATTACTAAATAAATAAATCATTTAAATTTATAATATAACATATTTTGGATTAAGAAATAAGGGAATTTTCTCACTTCCCATATTAAAAATTATATTTAAAATATAAAATATTTATATCTATGGTTAGGTCGGTTCAATTTTGGTCGGTTTATAAATGGCCAAACCAACACTGACCTGACTTGGCCGGGTTGGGAAATTGTTGAACTAAAGCTGACCGGAAAATACTAGAAAATCGACCAAATCAAGTCAAGTTGGGTCGGGTTGGTCGGTTTCATCAGTTTGAAGAACCATCATAGCTAAAATTAATTATTATTTTTTTTGTATTGTAAAAAATTATTAAAAGTAGTATATAAAATATACATAATTGTTAATTATTTAAAAAAGTTAAAATATAAAACAATTGTATACTCTTATGTATTTATATTGTTTAGCTTCCGCTTAACAAAACTTGTGCATCGCATGGGTTTCCACTAGTTTTTTTATAAAGCATTTATATGTGCAGACATGCCTTTGTATTATATATATATATATATATATATATATATATATATATATATATATATATATACACACACACACACTTATGCTACTTTAAAAAGTGTGAATAGCCTCAAGAATATTTCTGGAATTTTGTGATGACAAAACTTACCCCTCTATATTTAAATTTATTGATAAAAAATGAGGGCAAATAGAGTAATTAGTTATTGATATTAAATGAGTTGAAAATAGTTAATTTTAAGATATTCAATGCATTCAATTATCTCTCATTAAATCCAACATTTAAGGTATTAATTTGCATTCACCTTCGTTGAATCATATATTTAATGCTTCTTTGTTTATTCTCATCATTAAATTCTATAATTAAATACATACATAATAAATTAACAATTCCAATAACATAAAAACTTATACTTTTAAGATCTACTTGGAAAAAATAGTGTTTTCATCTAGGTGGTGGTAAGAAATTAAACCATTTGGGTCAAATGGGCCAATCCATGTTGCCATAATTAAATAATAAAATTTAAAAATATATAAAATGAAAAAATGTAGAAATTAAAAAAAATGGGAACATTTTTAAAATCACGAATTTGACATATTAAACAATAATAAGTATGATAAACAATTTTTAAAAACCGACTTGGAGGCCAACCCGTTTTTGCCTTTGGGTCACAGGTCACCAGTTTGGCTATCAAGGTCAAACGAGTCAAACTACTCTGTGTCAACACTGTGTGTGTGTAAAAATACATATTTTATCAAAAAATAATATAATTATGTTTTACATATATCATAGTTATGTTTTACATATATTTTATAATTATATTTTACATATGTTATATATAATATATGTATTATGTTACATTTATTTATGTTTTTTAATTCCATTTAAAATTTTTTATTTATAAAAAATATTAGAAATTGTAATTTGGTGCAAAAAAAGGTTTTTTTCACAAAAAATAGCAAGGCAAGGTGCATAATGCCCTTGTGACGTATAGATCTTGAAAAGTTATTCAAAGTAAAAAAAAAAAAGATAACCCCAATCACACGTCGGAGTGCAAAGTTATGGCTTCCAAAAGTTTGCACATAATTAAGTGCACAACCTGCAACTTGGTTACTAGGTCAAATAGGTCTATGGTTGAACCACCCAAGTTAGACGGTTTTTAACCAAAAGGGGGAGTTTCAACAGAACCAAACCTAAAATCAAGGTTGAGTGATAGTTTGAATGGTTCAATCGGGTTGGTCAACAACAAGTTGAAAACATTGATTATAAATAAAAAATGTTTTATTAATGATGGAAATGAAATGTAAAATTTAAAACCAATTGTAAGTAAAACTATTTTCCTATTAGCTCTCATTAAATCTTATATCTAAGGTATATTCTCTTATTAAATCCTATATTTAAGATATATTTTTCTCATCATTAAATTCTACTAATTAAATCCACAGCATTAATTTTAATAATATAAAAATAATATTTTGAAAAATAATTTGAAAACAAAACCATTTTCTTCCCTATTGGTGGTGGGTAAGCAACTCAACCATTTGGGGTCAAATCCATTAATAAATAATGCAATAATTAAATAATAAAAAATAAAAAAAATAAAAAGAATTGGGCATGTCATTAATATTGTATATTCATTATACTGAACAAAAATATGTATGAAATGTAAGAAGTAATTTTGTAAATGATGAAAATGGAATGCCAAAATTAAAACCAAGTTAGAAATGAAATGATGTCATAGTCAAATAATAAAATTTTTAAAAATAGAAAATACAAAGAATCAAAAAAATAAATATTATACATAAGATATAGTTTTATTAATAATGGAAGCGTAATACAAAATTTAATGTCAACCTAAAAATCAAAGATATTTTTTTGGGTCATGGGTTAGTGGTTTGGGTCAAATGGTTTAACCGATAATATAATAGTTAAATAGTAATTATTTAACAATAATAAAAAATATTTTTCATAATATATATTACAAAATCAAGGTTAAAAGTATCAATACACCCGAATATGGTGCAAGGGGTGTATCAATACTCCTTTGACCTATTTTTCATAAAAAATAGTCAAAGGACTAGGTCTTAAGCTCGTCTACCCCTTGAAGGCCAAATTCCTCAACCCTTCTTATTTAATGTATCAATGACCCACTTATACGTGATGAACTTTTGAACCTTATACATATATAATCGAGATAGGCTCACAAACTTATCCTGCAATATCGATTAGAATTGAACTCGAATTGAGCCTAATTGGACTATTGGATTAGAGCTTGATTCAATTGCATCTCTACTTGGAAGTGTAGAAAGGAACAAAGAAAAATATTGTGAATTAGGACAGATGTCCCATTGACCACTGCGACTGGGAAGCTTCCATCATGCATATTTTGTTTGGGTATACTGTGTACCTCTGTTTCCTTCAAATACAAGATTTTAATGGTAACATCCCTTTCTTACTGATCGACTACATGCTACAGCTCGTTGGAAGGGCTGAGCTAAGGATTCAGTTAAGCTAGTTCTGCTGCTTTTGAAGTGATCACAAAAGCAACTGAAGTGAACAGCCCTAGACAGCTGGGCTCTATAAATAGACAGTTCTGTAGGGCCATTATGCTTCAGCCCTCCCAAACGGGTACTGTAGGCATATGCTAGACTGACCCTCCCAAACGGGTAGGCTGTAGGCATCTGTTACGAACAAAGTGTGTAGAACAGGATTACATGTTGAGTCATGATTGGTTTACATAACTCCTAAGTGTCTTGTTTGTAGCGGATTTGGAGTCAATTCATAGATCACGGTGGTGGTGTTTCGTTGCTTTTGTTAAATCATCAATAATGTCTTGCATAATTTATCCTCAGTCATAACTCTTAGGCTGTGTTTGGTTTGAAGCTTGCTTTCCCTACTTTTTCCTTCAAACAAAATATAGTCTTAGTGTAAATTACTGAAACCTCCCCCTAAAATTTGATAATTGCAATCACTTTCCCTGAACTTTCTAGTATATTTGCAAATAGACAATTTTGGTATAATCTTCTAAAAATAAGCATTAAAATGTCTAAACTATCCATGCAATTACTTTTGACAAAAATGTTTATTTTCCAAAATTTTCCTTCAAATGAATCACTACCTCAAACCTTTTCAATATCTTTTTTGAAATTGATTTATTTTCTATCCAAATTTTCCCTTGATATCAATCACTTAGGCTCAGTTTGGAAGGAATACAAATACAAATATGTAGAGTGCAAAATCTTGTATTTTGTATTATTTTGTATGTATTTGTATTTGTACTCCATCCAAACTGAGCCTTAAAGGTAAAGTTGTTAGACAGTGTATGCCCTTAGCTCCAATCAGAATGATGTACATTATGACATTTAATGTAAATGAATAAAGTACATATTTGATTCATGTTATTATGGTGTGTTTCTGTGTAATACCCTTAAACTTGATACATATGAGACTCGTGTTAGTTTAGAAACTTCACAGCCATTGGATAGATCTAGGGAGATTTATCCTGCTAAGGCTGACACTGATGTGCCGCCAAATTGGTTGGGGTGGCTTGTCTCAGCTGCCAGGGTGAGACTTGAGGTACATGCAGTGTAGGTTTTCTTGAAACCTTGAACCGGACCAAAATTTCAGTATTGCCCTGGACCTTGGAGATAGATGGGCAAAACTGAAATGTTACACCTGACCCCTACACTCGATTATGGTACTGCACTAGGTATCGGATTGGGCTGTCTTTGATATGCCAATCAGTGAGATCCTTAGAGGAGGTCAAAACCTAGGTATGTTGGGATAGTCCAAGAATTCATTTGAGTGGGTGATCATAGTGACATGATCAATCCCTTTGTCAAACAAAGTGAATGATTGGGGATGCACTTTCTCTGATGGAAACCAAAATTGCCGGCAGTCGATTTCAACCGTTGAAATTTGTTTTGCAAAATATATTTATATAGAGATATACATATATATATATTATGGTTTCAAAATGTTTGCAAAAATGTTTTAATTCCCGGGATCCATGTGAGTAGAGAGTGCAACACTGTACCTTGCAGCTAAGGGAGAGGTCCTCTCTTGTCGGGCAGTGTTTGATCATTATGGGCTGAGAGGTTAAGTGTAAAACCATTGAGGGTAATACCTGATGAGCTAATCTTGCATCTGCTCACAGTCCTTGGGTTTTTATAAAGTCGCTTGACCTAAAGACCATTTAGTGTAAATGTTGGGCCCATTAAGAGCCCATGGTGATGGACTCAGGGGTTCATTGTCTCCTACAGTGAATTCGGTTAGGCCTTGTAACAAAGGCTGGGCTAAACCCATGTAGCTGATGTGTAGATCAATGTTTGGGTCCCATGCCTTACAAGGATAGCCAACCGGGTAGCAGATTAAGATGGCTAGTGAGAACATAGACTAAATGGGCCTGAAAGCCCAATTCGAACATGTTTAATAAGATTAATTAAAAGATGGCGCTTTTGGGATTTGGATCAGCATATAGGATAAGGGATTATCCCTATCCACTTAAAGAGTCCAGATCCAAATAAAGAATTGGATCAGGAAACTCTTAATTTGATTAAGAAGGTTGATCTTAATCTGCAAATAAGATAAGGGATTATCCTTATCTCTTAAAGAGAGTCCAGATCCAAATATAAGATTTGGATTAGGAAACTCCTAATAGGATTAGGAGAACCTCTCTTTAAGGCTATAAATAGGAGAGCAGGGCGAACCTACAGAGATACAACAAAAACAATAGAAATCACAGATAGTCTGCTGAATTAAGAGAGAAGACAATATACAGTTCGACTGCTTCTGTCTTCTGCTCTTGCCGCCCTACCCAGTTCGATCTCCACTAGTGGGAGTGATCAAGAACAATTCTTGATATTGCCTAAAGACAGTTTGAAGTCGTGCTCACCAGTCCTCCATTACATTCTTGTTGAAGAACCATCCTGTTGATTCTTCTTCACCTCACACCGTGTCATCTTCGGTGGAAGTAGTCTTTGGTCTTCTCCTTGGGCGTGAACACCTTCATTGGGGGTTTATTATTACTTCGTATCAGGTATATCCCTCTACTCCCTTTTGGTTTCAGATCTGGTCTGATTTGGTTTCAAGATTTATCATTGAAAATGCAGTTTTCTAAAATAGGGAATGCGATTCCCTCATAGGATACAGAGAGAAATTTTTGAAATTTCCCCCAACCTTCCTGTAGGGTTCGGCCATCCATATGATGGATCTCTCATCCCTTCAAAAGCTGCAACTTTAAATTCAGTTTTATTTTTGTTCACAAAGTTTGTATTGTTTTTTTAGAAACCAGTCTCAATAGTAATTTTATATGTATTTTGGACATTTTTGTAGCACTTGTTAAAGGATTCTAACGGAAGGGATCTATTTACAACTATATCTGAAAGTTTAGGGGAGGTGATTGCAATTACTAAACTTAAGGGGAGGTTTCAATAATGGTCAAAAACTTCAGGGGTGGTTTTAGCAATTTACCCTAACTCTTAAAGCAAGTAGGTCTTTAGGGGGCATTCGGCTCATGCAATTACTATTGAGGCTGGTTTCTATAGAAAAATCAATACAAATTTTATAAACAACAAAAAAAAAGAGAACTTAAAGTTGCATTTTACCTTTGAGTAATTGTATGAAGGGCAAATTTGGAATACAAATCAATTTCAGAAAAGAGATTGGAAGGGTTTGGGCTAACAATTCATATGAAGAGAAAATTAGGAAAATAAATATCTTGGTCAAAAGTAACTGTATGGGTATTTTGGACATTTTCATGCTTCTTTTTAGAGGATTCTAACAAAAGGGGGTATACTTATTACTATGTCCAAAAGTTTAGGGGAAGTGATCTCAATTACCAAAATTCAGGGGAGGTTCCAGCAATTCACCCAAAAAAAACAAAGAAAAGGTAAAGGTGTTTGGTTTCTCATACATAATAAGTTATATTCTTATATTGAATAGAAATATAACATAATATTAATATCATATCATATCATATAATGTATTATAAAATATTATAATAATTATGAACAATCAACTAACCATTAATAATCATTAATATATAGGTTATTGTTAATTTATTTAACGATTAATTAATTAAAAATTAAATAATTTTTATGAATAAATAATTATTAAAAATAATTGAATAATCAAGTATTTAATAAATATCTAAATGATAATTAAAAATTATCATCATCATCATCATCATCATCATCATCATCTTCATTATTATTATTATTATTATTATGAATATGGGTATAGACGTAAATGATAGAAAGGCAAATGGACTAGTCAATGGTAAACTTTGGAGAGTGATGGCACATCTGTAAAATCAGTTTTATTGCTTTTAGTTAGTAGCCAAATGCTCTTACTGCTAAAACTTTTAAGCATGAATTGCAGTTAGGGTTGGGTTCGAGGAGGGTTTTGTAAATTCTACACCCAACCTGCCTCCTTAGACTCCCAACCGGTACCTTCCCCAAAACCTGTAACAGGTTGGAATTTCAAAATCCAAATTCTCTTGTTGCACATGAAAATGCAAAACCCTCATTGCATTTAAGGGTGGGATGGGTCGGGTTGGTGGATAGGGTCTAGAACTCAAAGCTAATCTCCTATTATTTCATGTTAAATATAATTAATAAACAATTACAATAACATGAACAAATATCAAAATTTCTAATGATTTGATTAAAACACGTAGAAAACATATAAAATATCAATTATCATTTACCTAATATTCAAAAATATTATTAAATTACACACCTAATACATAAGTTCACATGCCTTCCAACAATATGTGGTACTGCACCCTATCCTTATCATACGAGTTGTAAAAAATTCCCAATAGGTACCATGTACTTTAGGCCGAGTGCCAATTTAGTACCCAAACTTTAAAATGCGACAATCTAGTACCTAAACTTTCAAAACGCGACAATCTAGTACCCATCGTTAATCAGTCATTAAATGGCATGTGAAAAGACAAAAATACCCTTAAAATATAATCTAATTTTCTTTATCAAACTATCCGCTAAAATCAAAACCAAAGGCTCTTGCAGTTGCAAGCAATGCGATTGCAAACAAGAAGTCTATTAAGCTTTGTCCGATTGATTGTTGCCGTTGTTATACCAAAAACAACAACCCGAGCTTCTTTCTCTTCTGCTTTATTGGAGTTGGATGGAAGTTATTAGGCGGGTGTGTTCTCCTACAACCGAACGATCAATAAATTGATCAAATGTGGCCATCTTGATTCAACTATTGAGATGTTTGAAGCAATGCCTGTCCGTGACATCGTCTCCTGTAACTTGGTAATAGCTGGTCATGCTCGCCATGGGTTTCCAGAGCTGGCCCTTGATCTCTTCAAAGAAATGGTTTCTCGAGGCATTAAAGAAAGCCTGTCCACATGTTCTTCAATTTTGGGTATTTGCGGTGATGCTGGGTCTACCGAGAAGGCCTTCAAGTTCATTGCAGAGTGGTTTTGCTTGGGTTCAACGCAAACTTGTTTGTTGGGTCTGCACTGATTGATCTGTATCCGCAAGCTTCATATCTTAACCCTGCTATGCAGTTGTTCGATGAATTGCCTGGTAGAAGTTTAGCAACGTGGAATTTGGTTCTTCGTGGTTCTATCAATTGGGTCGATCATATGAGGTGCTAGGATTCTACTTGAAGATGAAATCAGATGTTGGGGTTGATCCAAATGGTGTTACTTTCTGCTATTTGATATATGATTGTGCTCGACATAGAATGGGTAGAGAGGGCCTCAAGATGCTTGAGACCATGATCTAGGAGGGTCTAAAGCCAGAAGTTGTAACATTCTTGTTTGTGTTAATGGGTTGTAGTCACTCAGGTTTGGTGAGAGAAGGGCAATTAATATTTGAATAAATGGAAACAATCCATGTCGTCTACCCAGATAGGAGGCACTATTCATGCATGATTGATCTTCTGGGGCGAGCAGGCTTGTTAGAGGAAGCAGAAGTGTTGCTAAAATGCTCACCAGTTAAGGGCGATTCAGTAAGGTGGAGCTCCCTGTTGCGTAGTTGTATAGTACATCGAAATGAGAAGGTAGGAAGAAGAGCTGCAATAGCTTTGCTGGAGCTCGGCCCAGACAAACCTACGATGTTGTTGCAGGCATCGAGCTTCTATTATGAAATTGGTGATACAAAGATGTCCTTGAAAATTAGAGAATACAAGGAAACGAGTGAAACGAGAAAGGGGACATGTTACAACTTTATTGAGTCAATCAATCATGGCTACTCTTGACATCATGTGCAACCACTTACTCCCAGTATGTTCACATTATTTTACTGCAGGTATACTTATCAATTTGTACAGTCAATCACAGCCCAGAAATCATACTGATGGCGTACCGTATTGTCATACAATCTGCGTTTTAGCTCATTCAACCTCAAGCAAAATCCAGATGACCCACCAGAACTATTTCCCTTTGCTGACTCAGAAGTCGGCATTTATTGTGATGATAATGGAGTCGATGCCAGCAAATAAGATATCCATCCAAAATCTATAACAGGGAAGGGAAGAATTTGTTGAGTTGCAATATAGAGGTGGGAGTCTAATAGACAATGGCCACTGCACCAAAGGTCACCTTTTGTTCTTCGAGCCTTCATCATCTGTGTAGAAAGGCACCACCTTCTCTTGCATTGAGATCTCTGTCGACCACTTCCTTGACGTGCTTCCAATTCAGAACCTTAACGTCTGTCTCTGATGGTCATCGTTTCTTCATTCCATGCTAGCGGTTTACAGTTTGGGCGGAGGATAGCGAGCAACAAGCACAAGTAGACTCTTCAATTTTTGCCTGGACTGTTGAGAGCTTGAGATCTGTTTTATTTTCGTGAGAGAAGATAATGAACAATGTTTTTATTTTAAGGGTAATTTTGACATTTTAAAAAATATTAAATGGCACATGAGGTCATGTGATATAAATAATTGACAGCCCATCAACGGTAGGTACTAAATTGTCGCATTTCAAAAGTTTGGGTACTAAATTGGCACTCAGCCTAAAGTACAAGGTACCTATCGGGAATTTTCCCAATCCCAAAACCTATACCCATTCCAAAATCCGTTTTTCAGGCAAAAAATAAAACATGCCTCATTGAGGTGGGTAAGGGAGAATACCCCACTGGGTAGGGTAGAAATTACCATCCTTTAGGCCCTGTTTGGTTCGCGGGAATAGGGGTCTGGAATCAGAATCGGCTATTCCAATTCCAACTATTTGGTTGGGCAGAATTGGAATCCCATTCCCATTCCTACTAGAATATTCCCCCATTTGAGGGAATGGCCATTTCCTGCCCTTCCCTTGGGAATGAAATCCCATTCCTGCTGATTCTAATTCTCATTCCTGTCTGAACCAAACAGACTATGGGAATGGACCATTCCAATTCCAATTTCGGAGGATTACGTTTCCAATTCCAAATGCAAACCAAATGGGCCCTTAATTACAGTTTACAAATAAGAGGTTTTTTAAGAGAAAGTGAACACCTTTATAAAAAAAATTGAGAAAATGAACAACACCTAAATGACTAGAAACCTAATGTGAACTAAACTCCACCTTAAATCAATGTATTTTACTTAGGCCATGTTAGGGAGTGCTTAAAAATAAGTGCTTATTTGGGCTATTAAGCACTTATTGGTATTTGGGAAATAAACCCAAATAATTGCTTATTTTAAAAATAAGGGCTTATTTTTTAAGCCCAAATTCCAGCTTTTCTTTAAGTGCTTATATAGTAAGCACTTATTCAATTTTTTTCTTCCAAAATTGTCCCTAGTTGAATTTTAAAATACCACTTATAATATTATCCCTAGTTGAATTTTATAAAAGTACTTTTATGAAATCAGTTTTAAAGTACTTTTACGAAAGCACTTTTAAGAAAGTACTTTTATGAAAGCATATTTATGAAATTACTTTTATGAAAGCACTTTTATGAAATTATTTTTATGAAAGCACTTTTATGAAAGTGCTTTTATAAAAGCACTTTATAAAAGTACTTTCGTAAAAGTGCTTTCATAAAAGTACTTTCACAAAGTACTTTCATAAGGGTACTTTTATAAAAATGCTTTCATAAAAGTACTTTCATAAAAGTGTTTATAAAAATACTTTCATAAAAGTGTTTTTATAAAAGTAATTTAATAAAAGTGCTTTCAAATGGTATATTTTGAAATTTAAAAAAAAAAATGAAAGATAAAATAGTCACAAATGCTTATTTAAGTGATTATTAGAGAAAAAAGCTACCAAATGCCTGATATAAAATAAGTACTTATTTTAAAAGATAAACACTTAAAAAAATTAAATATCAAATGTAAATAAATGCTTATTCGAATAAGCAGTTATGGCCTTATTAAAACTATTTTATAGATGAAAAGTCAAAGATAATTTAACTTATCTAGCGATGGTAAATTGATTAATAGAAGAATAACGTTACCAAATGCTCATTAAAGTAGAGAGCTTCCTCCGTCACCCAATTATAGAATGGAAGAAAAGAGTGCGTTACGGTGGGACAGAAGATCTGATGACTATCTCAGAGGCGTGTGGAAGAAAAGAGTGCTTTTCAGAACTTTATTTTTATTTATTTTACAGTATATAACAACATGATTTTTTTTTTGAACGCAACGCATATGTTTCTGTTAACCTTATTTAATTAATTTAATTTATTAATTAATTGAGAATATAAAATAATATGCATCATTGATTGGGGTCAATCATATATATAAATTATGATGGCATGGTATACAAATGGTATTTGAATTTAATTTTTATGTCCGACATTTCATCTATATGGACAACCAAATTAAAACTTCCTTGATTCATCATATAGTAATATACTTTGGCTTCATGCAAAGACTTGGGGTTAGTAGAGAAAACAGAACTCTGCTGTTTGTGATAATGGATGGATAGATTTAGATAGTAAAATTTAATCTGGTGGCATGGATTCCGGCTGCAAGCTTATCCAATGCATCCATTCAAGATTGAAGTCCCAATAGCAGCTCATGTGCAACTGCCATGGCTGACTGGCTGTAGTAATTATAAACCCAAAGAGTCCAGCAAACCCACTTTACCCTTGAATATTGTTTTTTTATATCATTTGAAGTGACACAACAACGGGGGTAGTCTATCCCCCAATTCATAACCCCAATCGAGGTGTAGGTGGGATTCGATCCCAAGTCTCACCACAACCAACAAGAGATCTTACCAACCAACTGTAGTTGTTGGAACCTCCCCTTAAGTTTGGTAATTGTAATTACCTCTCCTTAACATTCTGACACAGTTGCAAGTAGATTCCCTTTGTTAAAATCTTCTAACAAGAGGTACAAAAATATCCCAAATACCCATACAATTACTATTGAGGCTGGTTTTTACAGAAAAAACAAGGGATAAGTGAATTGTACTCCCCCTCAGAAATCTGAAATTACAGCCACCTCATACTCTACTAGTAACCCCCCCCTATAAACCGCATCCCGCCCGTGGATTTGGCATCAATCCACAGTCAGGATTTAGTCCATCCTAGAAATCTTAGCTCCACCCTAGGGGTAGGCTTAACGATTAAAACCCCAAAAAACAATACAAAGTTCATAAACAATAAAAAAAAACAGAGAATTTAAAGATGCAACTTTACCTTTAAGTAATTGATATAAAGGGAAAATTTAAAAAATAACTCAATTTCAAAAAAGAGATTGGAAGGTTTTTGGTTAGAGATTCATACCAAGAGAAAATTTGAATAAACAAACATTTTAATCAAAAACACCTGGATGGGTATTTTAAATATTTTTATGTCTCTTTTTAGAGGATTCTAATAAAAGAAATATACTTGCAACTATGTCAAAAAATTGAGAAGAGGTAATTGTTAAGTAAAGATTTCTTTATTTGGAGTCTGAAGCCAATTATACCCGCATGCATGAAGAGAGACATGTTCTCTTGCTCTCTTACAAAAAGTGACAGCATGCGTTCATTTTAGTATATAAGGTACTTCAATTCTTGTGGCCCAATAATAACCTTTCTGCTCTGGGTCCGGGTCCCGCTCCCGCTTCAACGACAGTTTTTACAATTTGATCATGGGCTAATTGCTGGGTTAACGATTTAAACTACGACCTAGTGAGCGTATTCTGGTTAGATCTCTTTCATCTCTCCGGTAAATTCAAGTCAACTATCTTAAACTTTAAATTATAATATCCAACAGGAAATATCGATCTGTGAAAGCTTTACAGTGATTTTAGAGTTCAGAAACCGGTTTTGTTCTAACTATTTCTCTTGCTTTATAAATTTGGTGTTCATAACTACAACTAGCCAACTCTTTGAGTTCACTCCAACTTTCATCGAAGTAATGGCCTTCTACTTGATTAATTTCTAAATGTTTCACACTTTCAGTACTCTTTATTATGGGTTTAATTCCCCTTAAGGAACAATGCTTCCTGCCCTTTCAAGCTAGGGTCCCTAGTTTAAGCCTTGATCATTACCTACTACTGCCAAGTCACTGCAATGGGACTTGTCACTGCATATTTATCAAATAACCAGACCAGGGATCCGAAAGAATAGGCGTTCGAAGTGGTCTTTCGTCCAACTGCTGCTACAAATGTCACCTTGTAGCTCAGCTTTTGGCCTAACTTGTTGAATTTTAAGACCTTAGGCTCAACCCTTACTGACACTCCTTCTGGTTCCTTCACTACCACTACATATCTAGCTCTCGGGGCCCCAACGTTAGTCACCGTTCTCTTGTATGTCAACGTAATGTTCTGGGCACCATTGTCAAAAAGCAGAGCGAATGATGGGTAGTTCAAGTCGCCTGGCTGAAGAGGACAAGTGAAACTCCGCCGAGCTACGAGAGCCATTTGAGATGAGGTGTAGTTCAGACTGCACAGGTAGTTCAGGTAGTCCTCAGTGCCGATATCATAAATTAGCCCCGGATCGGATGCTCTCTCGGGGTTGACATGTCCTGATCCAAATGCAAAAGGTGTTGCTAAATCTGAAGAGGAAGAAGAACCACCACCAGCAGCAGCATCTTTGATTGGAGTAAATTTGTTGTTTAGCATATAAGCTGTTGTCATTAGAGCTGATTTGATCGCTGAAGGAGACCAGTCTCTGTGTACAGATTTAAGGAGGGCAGCCAGGCCACTCACATGTGGACATGACATGGATGTCCCTGAGATTATGTTGAACTCAACACTTCTTTTATCACTCTTAAGTCGAGTCGGGCTCACGGTAGGAGGCCAGGCAGCCAATATATTCATCCCTGGTGCCGTAACGTCTGGCTTGATCACATCGGGTGCGATTGGGTTGGGTCCCCTTGATGAGAATGCCGCCGTCACTGGTGCAGGATAGCCATAAACCGTACCCTCAAAGTCAATAGAAGCTGTTGGTTTCTTGTCCGAGCTCACGTAGTCTTTAATGGCTTTTGCAGCTTTGGCTCCTAAGGAAGTCGCAGGTAAGAGGTGTGGGTCGGCAAAAAGCTCTTCGCCTTGGTCTTCTGCGTTTACTAACAGCATCCCAGCACCTCCTGCCAACTTAACCTGTTCTCCTTTCCCGGTTCGACTGCCCAACCTTCTCTCACAGACAACAATTTTGCCTCGGACAATATCTGGAGAGAGGGAGCCATCAATACAGTACTCGACGCCCTTGCTACCTGAGCTGTCCCCATAAACGAGGGGTAGCATTGAAGTTGGCTTTCCAGAGTAAAGAGATGCACCCTTGAAAGCTAACCCGTTACCGAGCTTTACTGTGGTGGGGAAGCTTCGGTCGAGGTAGCTGGCAGCGACAGTCATAATCCACGGTGCAACATTTGCGACCGTAGATTCAGAAGGACCAGAATTTCCGGCCGAGCATGAGACGAAGATTCCATGCTGAACGGCCCCAAATGAAGCTATAGCAATGATATCACTGTAATAAGGTCGAGAGAAACTTCCCATGGAGAGAGACAACACATCGACCCCATCAGCAACAGCTTGGTCTACGGCAGCTAATATATCAGAGCCGACACAACCTGTTAACCAGCAAACCTTATAGGCTGCAATTCGGGCAGAGTACATCATTCCTGATGCCGAGCCTTTGGCCATGCCAAACAGGCTAGCATCATCAACAAAAGCTCCAGCTGCAGTTGATGCGGTGTGTGTACCGTGCCCTTGTGAGTCCCGAGCCGATCGATAATCGACTGTCTCATTGACCCGACCAGCTACAGCCTCATATCCCTTGAAGAAGGCTCTGGCGCCGATGAGCTTCTTGTTGCAATTTGAAGGCAAGAATTTGGTTCCTTTCTCGCAAGCGCCTTTCCAGCGAGAAGGCACCGGGGGCATGCTGGCATCTTGACTAAAGCTTGGATGCTCAGGCCAGATTCCGGTATCGACAACACCGATTACGATGTCTGCAGAGGCCAATTTGGAACCGTTCCAGAGTCCCTTGCCATTCTGCAGGCCAAGAAACTTGGGAGAGTGGGTTGTGTGGAGACTAAACATGTCGTCTGGAGTGGCAGAGACGAACCCATCTACGTTTCTCAACAATTCGACTTGTTTGGTGGACAAGTTAGCAGCAAAACCAGTAATGGCGTTTTCATAGACGTAAAGGAGTTGAGGTGCTGTTGCTTCTTGCTCCTCCTCATCATCTTGGGCTGACAACTCGGTGATGGTATCCATCACTGCTTCATGCCATTTCCTGGTGTCCCCTGGAGAATGATCCAAGCTTGAAATCTTGGTGCGGTCCATGTGAACGACGTAAATCTGTCTTTCAACTGTTGCGTATGAAGAAGTAGTGGCACCCATGACAGCCATTAACATGAAAAATAATGTCGGGAACATCATGGTGGCTGGAAAACTGAGGCCCCAAAACAAAAACAAAATCAGTTATATATGTTAGCGGCTTATAAAATAATTAATAAGAAGTTGCCATTGATTTATACCGCATGGATATAATAAATTGCTTATCATCATTATAAAATGCTCCCTCTACAACTTGGGTATGTATGCATGTATACATATGCATGTATTCATGTATCCATGAATATAGAAAAGATTTAAAAAAAATAAGTAAAAATATTGGGCTAATAACCCAAATTCAATCTGATCCAAGCCCAACGATTGGATTTGGTGCGGTGCTTTCACCCAGTTTTTAACCTAAATTCAACGATTTATATCTGGAATTTAAGGATATATAGTACTTAGAAGTAATCCAGTCCCTGCCGGTTCAGCCTAATCTGATCTACCTACTCTTTGTTTATCATTCAAAAAAAAAGGAGAATTTGGATTTTGCAGTACAAGAAAGAATAATAAAGGAGAATTTGGAATAGCCAATAGTGATGAAATCTTGCATATCCTATAATGAAGTGAAATATGCTAGCTAGCTTTGTATTCATCTTAATTACAAAGCTATTTAGAGAGAGAGAGAAAGAGAGAGAGTGAGACCTGCTATTTAGAGCCAATAGGTCTCCGTCCTTGCCCAAGTATACATGAGAAGTAACCAAATTGAAGAGGAGAGGAACTTGTATATATATATATATATATATATATATATATATATATATAGGAGGCAATGGCAGACAAGGAGCTTATGTTAGTGAAAATTAATAGCAGAAAACAAAAGGGGTTTCTCTTCCCACTTTCCCTCTCCTCTTTCCTTTTCAAAGTGCACGCCTTAATGGAGTGCTAATGGATAAAACTTTAAAAGTGGGGAAAGGTTGTCCAGAGGTCTACACACCATGAGTCTGTGATGACTGACGAATGTGGGAGTGGGACCGACCGACCTTCTGAAGTTGCCACCTATCATGGCTTAATTTTCTATAATTAAGCCCAATCTAGAAGCTTGCAGACAAACATTAATGGTGAAGACTTTACAATGGTTATTGCATTCCCTGTTAATCGTGGGGCTCTAACCAGACGCTTTAGTTTAATTTTAATTACTGGCCTGGCGAAAACAGGTTCTCGTTATTGCTTGTGAAGTTGTGAATATATATATATATATATATATACAAGTGATGAACTAATGATGTTAATCCTTACTTAGTTTATTCTTTCATTATTCAAGCACGCTGGCTTCTTTGTTTAGTATTGTTGTGGGCTACTATATATACAAGTATATAGTGCTTGCAATGATGCATATATAGGACCATGCGTTATCTCCAGAATACCCACCCAACATGCTTGGTTGATTCAAACCAAACATATTAATATTGGATTTATAATTTATCCTTGCATTTTGTTAAACATTCAATTTTGCTCCTTCCGACCACCCCCACTAATTGACACGTAATCAGCATTGTTTCAAGCTTAATATATATTTTCATTTTCAGCTTGACACTCAATTCGCTTAATTACGCGTCTGTTTGTGAAATTTGGAAGGAGGCTTGTGTCCTTTATAGAAGGAGTGAGAATAGACTCTCATCATCATGATAGTTGCATTCATCGATCGAGTCAATATATTGAAATACAACCCATTAAGTGAATAAAGTGGAAGTGGATTCCAGCTCCTCGCGTGTGGAATTGAGTGGGGGTATCCTGGACCATTACCATCTATTGTGATAGCTTAATCTCATCTGCACAAGTTTATACTCTGATTGGTTTCTTAATTAATTTTGGGAAGCATATTTGAATTTTGAAACCCCACCAATTAATCAAGAAGGGATGTTGATACTCTTTATAATTTTTTGCCTTTGCATTTGTTGAAAGATGATCATGACCAAATTAAGCAGAAATGGATTGATTATGAATAAAAAGAAATGATTTTCCCAATCAGAGTTCGGATTGGAAATGTAAACAAGTATAGAGGATTGATTATGGAGTGCGATGATTTATATTCGTCAGTTTCAGATCTGAACTTGATGTAAAAGAGAAGAAGTAAGAGAGAGAGAGGGAAAGAAGAAGAGAAGGAGAAATCAAGAAGAAACCTGTTTGAACCCAAGAGAAGAGAATAGTTCAAATTCTCTCTTAGGTACATAATTTATTAAAATAAATAACATGTCTTTTATGCCTTTATTTAAGTTGGGACTCACCAGCACTAACTAAAACATATATCACCGTATTAATAAAACTCAAAAGATTATTCTACCCTTATTTAGTCGACACTAACACTCCCCCTTAACTTGGAGAGTATATATTATATAGTCCCAACTTGTTACATATGTAATCTACTCTTGCCTGATTCAACTCTTTGGTGAATAAGTTTGCCCATTGACTCCCTGTATTAACATATGTTGTACTTATCATTCCACTAAGAACATTTTCTCTCACAAAGTGACAATCAACCTCTATATGTTTTGTTTTTTCATGAAAAACTAGGTTAGAGGAGATGTGAACTGCAGTTTGATTGTCACAATATAGCTTCATCGAAGTGGTAATTGAATACCCCATCTCCTATAGGAGATTTCACAGCCAAACTAGTTCACAAGTTGTATGTGCCATGGCTCTATATTCAGCATCTGCACTACTTTTTACCACCACATTCTGTTTCTTGCTCTTCCATGTCACCAAGTTACCCCCAAGGAAAGTACAATAACCTGTACTAGACCTTCTACTAGATATAGATCCAACCCAATCAACATCTATATATTCCTCTATTTCAATATTTCCACCACTCTTATATAGCAAGCCATGATCAGGAACTCCCTTCAAATATCTTACAATCCTTAGGACCGCATCCCAATGTGGAACCCGAGGATTTTGCATAAATTGACTCACTACACTCACTGCAAATGAGATATTTGGCAGAGTGATAATTAGATAGTTTAGCTTGCCCACCAACCTTCTATACCTTCCTGGATCTTCAAACTCCTCACTTGCATCGCTGCTCAACTTGACATTCAATTCCACGGTGTTTTCGCTGGTTTGGCACCCAATAAGCCTGTCTCCTCTAATAGATCAAAAACATATTTCCTCTAACACAAATTAATACCATACTTGGACCTTGCCACTTCTATCCCTAAGAAATATTTCAAATTGCCAAAGTCTTTTGTTTGAAAATGATCATGCATAAATGCTTTCAACTTGTCAATCTTGGGTCTATCACTGCCGGTAATAACAATATCATCAACATAAACTACTAACAAAATCTTCCCTGCATCAGAGTCATAGTTGAATATTGAATGGTCACCTGACACTGTTTCATGCCAAGCTTCTTTACGATTTCACTAAATCTTCCAAACCATGCATGAGGGGACTGTTTAAGTCCATAAATAGTTTTTTTTAGCCTACACACCTTACCATCCTCCCCCTGAGCAACAAACTTGGGTGGTTGCTCCATATACACCTCTTCAAGAAAATCACCATGCAAAAAAACATTCTTAATATCAAGCTGAAACAAGTGTCAATCATGTATACCAGGTAGGGAGATCAAAACACGAACATAACCAATCTTGGAAACAGGAGAGAAGGCCTCTGTTTAGTCAATACCATATAACTGTGAATAACCCTTAGCAAACAACCGAGCTTTCAATCCCTCAACACTATCATTAGGCAAATACTTGACCTCATATACCCACTTACATCCTACAGTATGCTTACCCGGGGTAGAGCGGAGAGTTCTTCTTCCATCGCCTGATGCCACCCCGAAGAGATAAGGGCTTCCTAGACATCCTTAGGAACAGAAATAGAAGATAACAACGAAACAAATTATTGATGGGAAGGAGATAAGTGAGAAACATAAACATAATTGGAGATAGGATGAAGGGTACAACTACGTTTATCTTTCTACAGGGCAATGGGAAGGTCAAGGTCAGAAACGAGGGGTGATGGTGCTGCAAAAGTCACTTTTGGATCCGTCGACAGTAAAGAAGTTGGAGGGGCTGGTGCATGTCAATGCGTATACACTTGATGATATGTGGTTATGCAGGAGGAAGTGGCACCGGAGGTGAAGACTTAGGTGTAGTTGGAACAAGAGGATTTCCAACAGGAAGTGGAAGTGGAAGGAAAGAAGAAGGGGAAGAGACATTTGACCCAGAAAAGAACGGAACCGACTCAAAGAAGGTAATGTCGGGACACACAACACAACATTGAGAACTAGGATTGTAACAATTGTACCCTTCTGGGTCCTTGAATAGCCAAGAAAGACACACTTCGTAGATCGTGCATCTAATTTGTCTAGTTCAGGACTAAGATTATGAACAAAACACACATACCCAAAAACCCAAGGAGTAAGAGGAAAAAGAGATAACATAGGAAACAAAACAGAGAAGGGAGACTGACCATCAATGATAGACATAGGCATTCTATTAATAAGAAAGCAAGATGTAAGCACAGCATCACTCCAGAAACGTTTGGGTACATTCGTATGGTGCAAAAGGGACCGAGCGGTTTCTAAGAGATGACGATTTTTTCGTTCAACTACTCCATTTTGTTGGGGGGTGTAAGAGCAAGAGGTTTGATGAATAATACCATGTTGTTCTTAATATTGCTGAAAGGGTGTATAAAAATATTCTCGACCATTATCTAAACATAGGATCTTAATGTGAATATCAAATTAAGTGTGAATTTCAGAATGAAACTTTTGAAAAATAGAAAATGATTCACTTATTTGTTTCATAAGATAAAGCCATGTCATCCTTGAATAATCAACAAAAATAACAAAGTACAAGTCCAATCAATACCACCCACCATACAAAGGCTTGGAAGCTATGCCATATACAATTCAAAGTTTATTGTAGAAACTAGAAATAAACCCAAAGAAGAGGGGCTATATTTTGCTACTTGAAGGAGGGAGAGCCCTGCGATTGTGAGAGGATGCTTCCGATTCAAATCACTAATTAGGGTTGCTTTTGGATAAGCTTATGGATTTGTGCTTTAGGGTTTTGAAATGTTTTGCTTTAAATACAAACACTTTTTAACTGAGTTTTGTTTTCAAATTTCAACATATCAAAAATCGAAAGTAAGAGCTTTTAATTAAGGATCTGTTTGGGAGGGCTTCAGCTTAAAACAAACTTCATAAAGCCAATTAACATTTTGGTTGGACGAAAGCCCATTTGGGTTTTTCTTATTTTTTTTTCATTAAATATAGCTTCTAAGCTGTCCGTGTGGAGTCCACCTCACAAAGCCAGAAGCCGCTGCATCAAGGCTTTAACTGTTTAACATATATAGGGTATGTTTGGAACCGTTTACATTTATTGAAAAAGTGGCTCCACATCAGCGCCATATCAGCATCTGGTGGGATAAACATTTTTTGGCTCAAAAGACACTGTTTGGTGTGCCCATTTATTAAAAAAACGCAAAATAAACATATTTGCATTGGTTTTCGTGCATATAGCCGTTGGGGGAAGCGAGAAATTCTCGCTTTGGACATTTCATGAAATGCCGAGCTGAAGTGGATCCGATGTGGTCTCTCACGTGTCGTCTGATGATCCGGTGCAACCCGGATCTACCATTCTAAAGGTAGATCTTCTTCCTCACTCGATAACCTAAAGCACCAAAGAGAAGAGCAGCTGCCGCCTAGAGGAGAACACCCGGATCTACCAATCCAGCGATGACCGGAGAGGGGATTTTTCACCGAAGGGAAGAGCATCTGCCGCCGGTGAGAAGGTCTTCGCTTTCTCCATTTTCTCCCTATTTTCTCTTCGCTTTCTCTATTTTCTCCCTATTCTCTCTTTGTTTTGTCTTTTCTCCCAACTTTCAGCAATATATCTGTTTTCTTTGAAGGTTTTAGAGAGTGTTGCCGCATCTGAGTGTTTCTCACCGCCGGTATGTTCTCTGAGTGTTGCCGCATCTATTTTCGTCATGTTATTTTTAATATTTTTCGTCAGTCTTCAACATACCAGTAATATCATAGATCAATATGATAAAAAAAGTTGAATTTAGTGGATGTGTCTTGGATATTTTACAAAAACAGATCTGGATGGGTTTTGAATTTAGCAGACGTTTTTACGGTCAACGCTGAGAGAGAGAGAGGGGGAGAGAGAGTAAATACTAAATACTAATACAGGGGAAATGTAGAGTATATTTGCGGTCAATGGGTGGTGCCGGTCAATGGGTGACTGGTTTTGGCTCTCTTTTTCTATGGATCTTCGTGGGAATTGGTGAAGAAGCTGGGTATTTATGAATTTTCCGGCTGGTATTAAGAGGGTAGTCGAGGAGGAAGTTTGAATACTATTGAAGAATTCTTTGTCTGCTATTTTTGAGTTTTATTCAAAGCTTTCTGAGGAAAAAATGGCGGTGAGTTTTACTTTTTGTTTATCTTTTTTATCTGCAGTTGAGGTTTCTTAATGTGGGTTTCTTGGGTTTTGATTACTGGCAATGATGGAATTGGATTACTGAATTGAATTCTGTTGCTTCCTTCTTTCTCTTAATTTTGTATTGGTTGCCTGGTTGGGGGTTGGAATTTAGATGGTACTTGCTCATTCTTTATATGTTTTGATAGGGGAGAAGGAAATTGGGCAAAGATTTCACAATGATGTAGGCTTATATACAAAAACTTATCTGACTTATTATCATCGCAAATTTGTTAGTATGAAATACATAAGGAGTTTGTGCTTCTATTTTTATTAATTTTATTGGATGCAATTGAGAGAGAGAAAGAGAGTCAAAGTGAAAGTGTCATATATTCACCGTTGGATATGAATTATATCACATATTAACCGTTGGATCTGAAACTCGGGCTTCAAATTGAAGCATATATAATCTGGACTGTTGAATTGACTAATGTATCCTATACACCACAATGAGAATATCACACTGAAACATCTATATGACTGTTTCTTGAAATGCCCCACCAAACAGCATGAAATGAAAAAACATTTATTGTTGCTGAAGTGTAACACCAAACAACAAAATAGAAAACATTTAAAATAAGAGTTTATCAGATAAACGTTTTTCTAATAAACGCCCACCCAATAAACACAAACGAAAGTATCTTCAAATTTTGTAAGATGGGCCCTACACAGAATGCAAAAACCCTGAAAAGCTCAAGAACATGTTATTTCAGCCAAGAAATTAGCTTTTTGGTGAAGCTAATTTTAAATAGCTTCTTCAATGCAGCTCAATCAAAACTGAAGCCCTCCTATAAACGGCTCTAAGTATGGCTTATCACGGACAATGGGATGAAGGTTAACTGGATTAAAACTTGCCAATGGTTTGATAATGCATCAATCAATTACCACTGGAGATGTAGGAGTGAAAACGGGTTGGACCATGATCCTATTTGAATTAAAATCCAATTCTATTTTGCTGGATTTGGATATACCTTTATCGGATTTTTGGATAGATCAGGTCATAAAAATAGGATCCATTTAAATTGGATCAAATTCGGATTACCCCATATCCGATATATATAGTACTTTTATAATTTGATTTTTTGTATTATTTATGGTATTTTGTAAAAAGACATGTAGACCCTCATATTGTTTAAAATATATGAAAAAAATGCTTGTATTATTTTTCTTTATATAGATTATTTTGTTTTTTTTGTTAATAATTAAATCGGATCGAATAAAATTTAGACATGTGGCATCCTAGCCGTTTGCATCCTTACGGAGATGTGATTCAATCATAAAAGATTTTGGTGATTTTAATTAGTATAAAATAAAAGGGTTCGACTAATAAACGTTGTAACGAATCTTGTGATATTTATCAAAATTCATTGATGGATTTTGATTGGTCAAAACTCTTTTCATATCATATCATTTCCGTATCATAGATTTTCCCATAAATAAATATTGTTTAGGGGAAATCCATCTGTTGGTGGGCCCTGATCTTCTTGGAAATCTGACAACGAAGGAGGGACCTCTCATTGCCATCTCATCATAACTACAATGAAGTGCCCTCCCTTCAATTATCTTACATATGAGTATATGACCCATGAATAAACGATCAATAAGACCCACCATTAAAAGGGGGTTCAGCTATCTGATATTCTGATTTATGAGTTTCTAGCAGCTTATTCACTGTTAGATGGTGGGTCCTTATCTTTTTCTTTTTAGACATTTGGCAGCTTAACAAGGCACCTCATATTGTGGCATGCCTCTTTACCGTAAGACAACTTGAACAAATTTAGTCCACCAAAGGCAAGGGTGGTAGGGAAATGATGATGCCATGATGGCAGGCCAGGCCTTATAGACCTGTATTAATTGGTTCCTTTGATCAACTTTGATAACAAGCGTTAATCAGTCTCCAAATAAACTGTAGTCTGTAGTTAAAGTTTCTATTTCAATTTTCAGTCTTCCTCACTCCAGCAAGACTGAAAAAAATGCTTACCTCATTCTATAAGGTTTCCTTGAATGGAGATATTCTCCCTGAAGTAGTGCAATAGATATTCTCTCTTGTAAGCATAAGGGGAATTTTCTCCTAGATGATGAATCAAGCTACTTATTGGGCCTCTGGCTCTGACATGAGGTATAGGTTTCTAACAGTCGGATTTATGCCAATATTGGAACGTGGATTTGTCCTCCTGATTGATCTCGAGTCATGATTTGCTTACAAGCTTCATTTTAACTGAATTATGGGATGATAGAAGGAGGATTAGTTATGGCTGCAACCTTTCTGCTTCCACATTTCCGCAGCTTGGTTGTAACTTGTACCAGTTGTATGACTACGACCAAGCAATAGGTCGATTTGAGATTCGACCCAAAATTATCAAGACCCAGTTGAGGACTAGGCTGTTTCTGTATGGCCCGGTCCAATTAATTGTACTCATTGCCATCAGTATCCGGGTTAGCAGTTTGATCATCTGGTTCAAATATTTTAAAAAATAAAAAAAGTTAAAATAATAAAAAAGTGATCAGTTCAAATGAGGGGAATCAGAGATGATTCGACCATTCGCTGACCAAGTCAACAGCTTTTGGCAAAGGAAAAGTTCAGGGGTGAAAACGGAACCGGATGCTGAAACGGTAATTTCTCTTGTCCAAACAGTCCGACCATCTGATTCAACGGCAGTTGAATAGCAGACTATCGATGTGGGAGTTCGCAAGTCATGCCAGAAACCGGCCAGATTTACCTAGTGGCTAGTGATCTGAGTGAGCAGGGATCGAAGTCAAGACTCAACTAAGCCTTTTAGAACACAGACAAATGGGTAAAAAGTAATTCCAAATGCAAGCTCTTCATTCATGCATTGATTCTTTCAATTAGATTTGCATAAATTTGATATCAGAGGTTCTGTGGCTCATACACAACAATTGGGCTTCTTACAGTGTGGTAAGAGCTTCTCCACACCAGCGAACCTGATAGCATGGCTGCAGCTCTCATGGGTTTCGCCCTCACCACAACCTTGAAGCTCCTTTTCTGGTTGGTACGAGAGAAGGATAGAATCGTGGGTTTCACAGTGATCCGAACACCATATGGTGCGTGGACGGTGGCCTTGTAGACGATAGCAGGGGGGCCAACATTGGTGACTCTCCTCAGAAACACCCCAACTGTTTCTAAACGCCCTTTCTTCATGCTCAACTGCATGGTAGGATAGTTGAGAGCGTCGGTGCCGCGTGCAGGTGGCAAGGATGAACAATTTATAGCCTTCGAACCCACAATAATACCCAAGGATGGACCACCGTAGCCTTCTTCACATAGAAACGGAAGGTAGGAAAAGTAATCCATGTCGTAGACTAGACCGGGACTGACAGCTTGGATCGGGTTCAGCAGACCAGCACCATACGCAAATTCTGCATCATTGTTGACTACTGGGCTCATGGCCGTGGCTGCAGATAAATAGCAGAGAGCACATTAAACTGCTGTGATCATATACATGGAGAATTAGATTATTAATTAGAATGATTTGCCATTAGATATTTGAGTTTTTACCAGTGGTGATAATGGCGGATTTGATTGCAGCTGGAGACCAAGTTGGATGGAATGATTTTACATAGGCAGCTACACCAGCAACATGGGGGCATGCCATGGAAGTTCCAGACATGAGTGTGAATTTGGAATATTGGGTATCACCCCGCAACCCTGTAAGTGAATTCAGAGGGGTGTATGCTGCCAAGATGTCGATGCCCGGTGCAGCAATGTCTGGCTGTTCATCCATGGTAACAATAAAACAAGTACATGCGCATGTAGTGGGGGTCTGTTGGTGATTAAAGAAAAAAATTAAAGTCCATACCTTGAGAATGCGCTTGGATCCTGGATTTGGTCCACGAGAGGAAAATGAAGCCACAAATGGAGCCGAGATGTTCACCTGCTGGGTTGGGAATATCACTGCCGATGGTGATCTGATCGAATTGGTCAAGAAATTAAAGGCAGTGTGATTCTCAGCAATCCTCACATCCAAGTGATTAATTAATTCCAATCTGATCACTTGAATATATATACCTTGTGGAATTTATGTAGTTGCTAACATCTTGGCCGATGATTGGATCCACCATAGTTCCTGGTGCCATGAAAATCTGAGCTACATCAACTGCGTTGCTACTTTCTAAAATGGTACCGATCCCTCCAAGGCGTTTGACGACTGAATCAGCACCCCACACCATTAGCTCGCAATGAACAAGCTTACCCTTCACCTTGGCAGGGTCCAACGCGTCATCCATACAGAACCTGCTGAAACAGTAACAATTAACGCTGGAACGTATAACTTAATCATTTCCAATTGCTCAGGTGGTTTCCAATTCCCAAATTAAAACTCAGCACCCATGCAGTGCATGAACAGTAGTGTTCTATAGTTTATGTTTGTCTGTCAAGCAGTTTCTTGGATATATCTATATCCCATATATTTCAATTTGGGTATAGGAAGTGTTGGAAGCTTGATCCTTAACAAAATACCTTGCACCTTCCGCTACTTCTGGTGTGGAATTCATGGCTGCATCAGCCCCACTGACAAGGGGATAAAATCTTCTCTTGGGAGAGAAGAAGTTCACTCCGATTCCCTGCTTGAACCAATAAAATTACACAAATTAATTTATAATATCTCGCTCTAGGAGATGGGTGGCTATATAATATATTAATTAGAATTGAGAAATTAATGACTTACGTAGAACTTCTTGCCATTGCCCAACACAACAGTGCTCCTAAAGGAGCGGTCCATGCCACTGGCAGCCACTGTCAAAATCCATGGTGCATGGTTAGACAAGCTCCCTGGACTAGGCCCTTCATTTCCGGCAGACGCCGTCGTAATGATCCCGTGTTTCATGGCGTGGAAGGATCCAATAGCTATGGCGTTACTCACATAGTTAGGGTTGTCTTCGCCAACGGAGATGGAAATGACATCGACACCATCTGTAATAGCTGCATCAAATGCGGCGAGAAGGTCCATGTCCGAGCATCCGGTGCTCACCCAGCACGCCTTATACGCTGCAATCCTCGCAGAGGGAACCGCACCCCGAGCCGTCCCTCGCGCCAGCCCATAGAGGCTTGCACTCTCTACTGGGTTTCCTGCCGCAGTCGATGATGTATGACTGCCATGGCCCTGTACGTCCACTGGTGATAAGATGTCTGATGGGTCGTGTTCCCCATCAAGCTTGAAATATCTGGCGCCTATGAGCTTACTTCAATATACCAAGACAATCGGGGAAAATTAACTAGTGTTAGTAAACTTGCAATTTTACCGAGTGTTGTGGGGTGTTCTTACGAGGGAAAGTTTATTTTTAAATAACTTTTCCAGTTAAGGGGAAAGTTGCTACACTTCAACGGAACAAAAATGTCCCTTTTAATAATACATTTTTATGGTTAAAATGGTCATTACCTTATTTATCTAGAAAATAAAAACATATAGATAAATAAACTTACCCTGATAAGTGTTTTCCAAGAAAAACTACCCAGATAATTGTACTTACCAGGATAAATAATTTACCTAAAAACAAACGGATCCTAAGGGTCCAACAAGTACACAGGGTTCAACTTTATAACATGCATGGGCCCAAATATGAAAGGCAAAGGCTGGAACTGGAAGCCTAACTCCGACTTGATCCATCATGGGCCAAAATGGAAGTGGCCTCCAAGTCCATTTTATTACTTAACATTTAGCCTGGACTACTAATTAAGGCCAACCTGGCCCATGTGCACTCCTGCTGCAAACGGGCAAAACTCAAGAGGACTGAGTGCCACCCCACCCTTAAGTATTAACTTTTTTAGATAAATAAAATAGTGGTTTGATAGCGAAATAGGATGGTTGCAACTTGCAACTTGCAATCAATCCACCTCAACCTCTTTCTTTCCGATAACAGTTATCAAATAAGGTTCACTTCTGGGCCAGGACCCAGGATATCTTCGGATTGGGGCCCGGAACAGATAAATAGCTGACTGCATCTGTGGGACTGTGGCCAGGGAGAGGGAAGGCTTTTCTTTTTCACTGAAAGTTCCAAACTTCTATGGAACGAAACGGTCGGAGGTCTGTCTAGTGTCTATTACTATTATATTGTTACGGTACCGTAAAGGCATAGCATAACTTTCATATGGATGATGATTTCAGATAGAATTATATATATATATATATATATGGGTGGGTTTTGATTGGTCAAAACTCTTTCCATACCATATTTTTTCCATATCATAAATTTTCCCATATATATATATATATATATAATCAGGTTGGAGTGGATAACCCAGTGGCTTTCTAGCTTTTGGCGTTTAAGGGGTATTTGGTTAATGAAGTTTTTCGTTTTGTGGCATTAGGGATTACTTGCTTGATTTTTCTAGACCAAAAGTCGATAACCAAACAGGCCCTTATTCTTACACTCCAAAAGCCTGATATCTCTGTAGATGATTAAATTATGCAAGCAAAAGAACAACTACTCTAACAAAATATATCGATCGATCTTAACAGTCAGAGCACAATAAAAAGTTCAATGGTAATAACCTACTTGTTGCATCCAGAGAAGTTAGCATATGGTCCGCAAGTCCCCTTCCATTTCACCGGCGGAGGTCCAAAACCCTTGTCACTAAAGCTCTCCGACTCCGGATTGATCCCTGTATTAATGCTCGAAACTTGTATATAACAAAAGAAGAAGAAGAAGAATCTAAAAATATTGTTGAATTAATGCATCCAAGTACCAGTATCTATTAGGCCCACAATTATGTTGCTCTCCATGTTCGATCTTCTCCTTACTGTCTGAGGAAACCCAATAAAGTCCCATGATCTGGTAGTCTGTGGCTTGTGATATCGATTCGGAAACACAGAGATGACGCCGTTCATGGCTGCACAGAGCTATGCATGTCAATCTTCTTCAAAATACGCGTCCATGACATCCAACGAATTAATGAGAAACAAACATGTTTATGGGAATGGGATTTCACAGACTTGCCAACATGGTCGCTTCGCTGGGTGAGAGCTTTGCCGCGAATGCATTGAAGCTCTTAGTATAGCTGTGGACGATAGACTCCGTGGCAGAAACAACGCTGTTCAATGTTCAATGTAGATTTAGAATTCGTTAACAGAGACCGATCGAAGCTTAAGAGAAGATGCATAAAGGGAGAGATTAAGCATATATACCTTCCTGTCACATCTGAGAGGATATCTATGTGCCTCTGAGCTGCAGCTTCTTTGGTGATAGTACGATCTCCCATGTAAACTATATAGAAATTCTGCACACATCGATCGCAGTGACTACATTTAAATCATGAAATTAAAAGAGTGCAATTAGAAGAAGAGACAGGATTAATGGAAGCAGGCAAGAAAAACCTTTTGCTCGTCTCCATTGACGACAATGAAACTCGTCAAGAAAACGAGAAGAAGAAGAAGGAGAAGATGGTGGCGAGGATATATCGATTCATCTTTCGACATGTTTACAGCAGAAAAGAAACTTGGGATATATCTGTGTCTGGAGGGGTTCTCCTTTGACAAATGAGAGGGAGTCTTCAGTATATATATATATATATATATATATATATATTAATAGTTTGCAAGTGTGGACAGGATAGAAGAACACGTCAACTAATTTTTGCATTTAGACTTGGGTGGAACAAAACCGTCAAAGAAAGTAGGATCGAGATTTCAAAGAAAGGAAGAAATTAATCCGCTTATCTTGTGGTATTGTCAGAGACGTGTTTTTTTCAAGGATTACCAAATTTGGAGAAAAAAATATGGAACATTTCCAATCCTCCAATCCTAACATAGCGGTGGGATCATAGGACTGATGACTGGACCCAACCTTTTATATCCCATTCCCCAGTTATTTCGATTAAAGCTGTTATAACGCATACCCACACACCCACTGGACACTGTAGCAGCGCATTGGGAATATGTTTCCCTTGTCATCATTTAGGGAGATGTTCCCATTATTGATTGCCTTTTGATGCGTAGAGATGTTTGGATGAATTTGTGGATCGGAGATCCGGAGTGATCCCCAATCCTCATCCTCCACTGGACCGTTAAGGATCGGATACTTCTTTAATTATTAATTACTGATCTGATCTATATGTAACGATACTTTGAATTAATAGTAATAGTAGGCCCATCATATGTGGGCCATTCTTTCGAAAGAAGAATTTTTTCTCCTCTCCAAAATCACAACTGATTGTACGATTCTATTCTAGTACCATCTCTTACAATATAACGTTTTCTTTTCTCATTTATCTAACTTCTGTCCTACTTTCTACTCCAAAATTGCACACTCTTGGCTTGTGGATGATTACTTCTTACATGTACGTTTTCGATCAAATTACTCATACGATAGTATAACCTAATAAGCTTCCTTCTGAGTCTGTTTTCTTCCTCGGTATTTTTATTGGATTAAGTTCAGTCGCATGAAATTAAAATATGGAAAGAGGAATTAATGTAAGATTAAGATATATACATTTTGGGCCATCCAAAATCGGTTGATCTGATGAGATATCTGGGAAATTGTCTAGATAGGGTCCATTGGATCAACCATTCAAAGCAGATTTAATTAAGTGCCTACCATCTTTATGGTGAATTGAATTCATTATAATTACCATCTCTCATCTTTCGCTTTAATTTAATATAATAAGAGTCTTTGATGAGAGATGAAAAGAACAGATAAATCAATTCTATACTTTGGAAGCAGACATAACGAGTGTTATTCAAGTTAAAGGAAAAGTTACTTTCTTTTTCACTAAACAAAGCTTGCTAACAGTATATCCATTTGAGCTTTTAACAAAGCTTATGTAATGATTTACTTCAATTGAAATGTAAGACTTTCCTTGAATTCAAATTTAAGTCAGCCTAAAAGGTTAAATTTTTTTGAAGAGACCCGCTTAATCAATGTCCTTCTAGACCACTTTTTGAGATGTTATGACCATCTGGCTCAGGCGAATTTTCCTTGAAGAATCATTGGGCCAATGGCCTTGTTTCTGTCATTCGGAGGAAAAAGGAGATAGATTAGATTGTTCTAATAATCTACTACTGATTACCTACTTGAGATGGTCATTCAGTACCTGTGAGATTAAGGCCCTGTTTGATTCGGGGGAATAGGGGTCTGGAATCGGAACCGGAATGTGTTCTTTTCAACTTTTTGGTTGAGCCAAATCGGTATCTCATTCCCATTTCTATTAGAATGGCATTTCCACATTTAAGAGAATGGCCATTTCCTGTCCCTCTCTTTGGAATGAAATCCTATTCCTGCTAATTCTAATTTCTATTCCTATTATTCCTATTATTGTCTGAACCAAACAGACTATAAGAATAAACTATGATCCGATTTTGATTCAAAAGGATTTTGGTTCCAACAAACAGACCCTAAATCTGCAGAACCGTAGGCTCTCCGTGGTATGATATGGCAAATTGGCAACAGGCTTCACGTAACATGGGTCCCACTATGCGTATTTGGTGAAAACCATCAGAAAAGATTAGCAGCTATCAAAAGAAAGTATTTACTTTTCTTATACAAAAGAAGTAAAAACCTTTTTATTGTTCTTTTGCTAAGAAGGGACACAACTTTCTTTTCATCTTTTATTCATGGAGAGTAGGCAGTAAGGAAGATGCTTACGAATTTGGAGAGAGTTCTTTATGCAATACACACGCATGTGAACAAACACCACCCTAACTCCAAGCATGTAAGAACAAGCATTAAAGCATACCATATACTCCTTCAATAGGGTCCTTATACAGAACCCAAATTTACTGGTTAAGAACCCATCCCTCTTCCCAAGTAAAGTAATGTGAGAGAAGTGCTCCTCATGCTCTAAGAAATCAATCCCACAACAAAATTAGTAAGGAAGACAAACTAAGGCTCGGTTGGAAAGGGTACAAATACAAATATGCACAGTTCAAATACATACAAAATACAAAGTTTTGTACTCTACATATTTGTATTTGTACTCCTCCCAAACTGAGCCTAATATATAGACAAAGACATACGAAATAATACAAAATACGAGGTCTTACACTCTACACATTTGTATTTATACTCCTTCCAAACTGAGCCTAAAGTGCTAAAGGTAAAAACAAAAAGAAATGAAGGTCTGTGGAAAGAGAGATAACAGAGTGTGAGAAGGCAAGACTGCTCCTAATGAAGTAGTAGTCCTCAGCAAGATTGAATGGTTATTAGTTTGATGGGCGAGGGTGTTAAAAGCTTTTGAGGTTATACCCGTTAGGCTGTTTCAGCTTTTTTGAATAATTGGGATTCTTTAGTTTTTATTCTGTGGTGCGCAGCTTGCCCTCCTTCTTGAATGAATATACACTCTTGATCTGCTTATCAAAAAATAAAAAGAAGGCCAATGGAAAATTGAGCCCAATCTGCACTTATTGGGCTTGGGCTTGGGCTAGTCTTAGATGACATGATCTGAGCTTAGTACTAAGATTGGAGGACTGTAACTCTACGCAATCAGGTCGGGTTTTTACTCATTTATTTATGCCTTTTTTTTTTGTATGCATAGCCATAGGTGTGAATATCTAATGATAATTAGGCTCCATTTGATCGCAATTTGCAAGAACAGATTGGTTAGAGACAAAATCATGTACAACAGGCTAGGCAACCTATCATGAATAGACACACTAGTATTATGTAGGCATATATCCTACTCACATAAGGTGTGGGTCCTACATGAGCCCCATGTGTATGAAATACTGGTGTGGTGTGTTCACTCATGATAAGTCACTCAGCCCAGTGTGCATGATTTAGGGGGTGTTCTATAGCATAGATGAGAAATTGGGGATAGTTGTTCTACAACGTGGACAAAGATGTGTGGACTAAACCACACTACACCTCCATAGGCGTTTTGTAAGGTGTGGTGCATTTCAATCCATACCCTATGTTTTGATTCTATACATCTCACCTACAACATTTGAGGTGATCTATTGTTAATCATTAGAAATAATATTTTATATGTTAGTAATATACATAATAAAAAATATTAGTAAATTTAGAAGAATATTAATAATTAATAAAAATAATATTCAAAACTTAGTATTTTATAAATTATTATAAATAATAATTACCTATTAATTACAATAACAGTAATTTCTGTTATAAATTATTGTTATTAATTACTATTATAAATAACAGTAATTACTGATTATTACAGTAATTAGTGATTATAATTAATAATTACTATTATTATAAATATTTTTAATAATTAGATATTTACTATAAAATTATAAATATGTTATTAAAAAATACTGTTATAAATTACTGATTATTATAGTAATTTAATAAATATATAATTAGTGATTATAATTAATAATTACTGTTATTATAAATATTGTTAATAAATAGATATTTACTTTAAATTAAAATTATAAATACTGTTATTAATAAATATTGTTAGTAAATTTAGTAATTATTGTTATATTAAAAATGTTATTAAAAGTATTGTTATTGATTATTTAATAAAATATTATAATTACCATTACTGATAAATACTGTTAATTTAATTTAATTTTGGTAATTATTAATTTAATGAATATTGTTAATAGATCCTATTCATAAATTTAATATTTACTTTTATATTAAAAATAACTAAATAATATTATTAAAACTATCATTAGTGATTATTTAATTAAATAGTATAATTACTTACTATTATTGATAAATGTTGTTAATAATGTTCTAACAACCAATAGTTCGACCGTCCAATTCGAACGAATAGCCCGTTCTAACAACAAAAGTTACAAACAAAAAATTATGGAACCATTCTGGCCACCGATTTTTGGGTCGATGATTTGGTCATCCAATTCGAGCGGATGGTCCGTCCTGACAACAAAAATTATGGGCAAAAACTTGAGTTTGTGAGGTCCATTAAATAGTATCATATGTGTTATGTCATTCGAGCGTATGACTCATACGACCCGAAAACGGAACCATTCTGGCCACTGGTTTTTGTGTCGATGGTTTGACTGTTTGGTTCGAAAGGACGACCCATTCTAACAACAAAAAATTATGGAACCATTCTGGCCACTAGTTTTCGGGTCGACGGTTCGATCGTCCGATTCGAACGAATGACCTATTGACAACAAAAATTATAGGTAAAAAATTGAGTGAATGAGGTCCACTAAGCAGTACCATACGTGTTATGTCATTCGAGCATGTGACTCATACGACCCAAAAATGGAACTGTTCTAGCCATCAGTTTTCGGGTTGACAGTTCGAACGGACGGCCCGTTCTGACAAAAAAAATTTAAAAAATAGAAAAAATGGCCAAAAACCATTGAATGGGTTAACGGGTTAACGGTTCGACCACTCGGGTCAATGAGTCGTTAATTGATTTAACGATTTTTGGCTAGGGACCGGGATTGGGGTAAAACGAAACTAGTTGCCTGGACGGTGCTCAATTAAAAAAAACAAAAGAAAAAGAAAAAAATGACAACCTGTGTCATTCAAGCGTGTAACTCATACAACCTAAAGACAGAATCGTTATGGCCACCGGTTTTCAAGTCGACGGTTCAACTATTCGGTTTGAACAAATAGTCTATTTTGACAACAAAAATTAAAAAAGAAAAATGACCAAAAACCATTGAACGGGTCAATAGTTCGACCGCCTGGGTCAATGGGTTGTTGATTTGGCTAGAGACCAAGATTAGGATAAAATGGAACCGGTTGTTTGGAAGGTTCCCAATGAAAAAAATAAAAAAATGGCCAAAAACTATTGAACGAGTCAATGGGTCGATGGTTCAACTGTTCGAGTCAATGAATCGTTAATCGATTCAACAATTTTTTACCAAAGACCAGATCAACGAATCAATATATCGATGGTTTCATTTCAGCCCCTGCGAAGCAGGGTCTCTCCGCTAGTATTAATATTATTATGTTTCCAACATAGTCTTTGAAGATACCACCAGTCCCCAAAGCTCTAGGAATCGTTTTCACTATTCATTATATTCACAAATTTCTGTAATTCTCTTAAAATTTTCAGCATAGAAAACATTGATTCCTATGCTCATGCGGTGAAGAAACTCATTGAAATTTCCCCGAAGTCCAAACTCTATAGACCCCTGTAAATTGTTAGCTTGTTACTGGTTCACTAATTGTCTTCATTTTACATGACCAAACCATTTCAATCGGGAGTTTAAATCTTTTCTTTTCGTTTCCTTTTTTCATTTTAGAAAGTTAAAGATATTATGAAGGGGCATGGAAAATCCACAAAAAATCAAATCACCAGTGAACAATTTTTGGTTTGATTCCACTTACACTCATGTATAGTATATATTCTGGCTATTGTTGATGATTAATTTCTAGGCAGTAGTCTGTAGGCAGAAACAAGGCGTAGTACCATGACTACAGCGGCAAAATTCTGGAATTATGGGGGCCAGAAATCAACCTTTTCTTATGATGAATCTATTGTTTGTGTGAATATTTCCCTTAATTTCAATAGTTATTTTTAACCTTAGTAGCAAACCAACGTTCAATTCAATGAAAATTTATTGCAAAACAAGTTGGTGTTAGATAATATTTAAACATGCAAAACGAATATGAAACAGGGGTTTGAGTGTCACTTGAACAAGTTTTTTCACAAACTGTTGTATAATGAAAACGAAGCAGGGGTTCACCAGTTTGAATAACAGAAATAGAAAAACAATAAAATAATAACAAATGCTTGAAACCCATATCTAATGACAATGGTTATATCAATGGCGGTAGGACGTGAGCTTTACATCAAAGACGGAATACAGTTTCAAGTACCGATTGAAATAGAGATGTGGTATCAGAAGATATGATAAAAAAAAGAAGATCAAATGGAGAAGGAATACTTACCACCGGCAATCTAGTGCAGCGGTGGTCGGAGGAGCAGCGGCGAGTGGCAAGTGGTGTGATATCAGTAATAGTGGCAAGAAGAAAATAGCAGTAGTGACCAGCAAGACCTTGATATTGCAACGGTGAGAAAATGAGATATATTTTTCAAGTAGACATCACCTATGAAGCATAGAATCACTCTTGAAATTATAACATTGATCGGTCTATGATAAAAAATCGTGAACAAGAAATAGGCCTGTGGTGTAGACCGATCCATGAGATAGCATGGATCAGTCTACACCATGGGCCAACCGAACAGCTAGTGCAAGTGTGATGTATTTTCAACTGCAATATATCGTGGTCAATCCACAGTGCCAAACACCACTTTAATCTCCAGTCCATCTGGTCTTTGTAACACTAATGTATTTTCCAACCACTCAGGTTTGTTTTACAACTTAATTATGATTATAATTCATTCTTATTGTGGATTGTTTCCCCCTAGAAAAAGTCATTTGTTTTCTACTAATTTTAGATTCAACCACTCTTACTAACAAAATGAGTTTTACCAAGAAAATATGTAAATAGATAACTTTGTCACCAATTCAAACCTGGAGGGTTTATTAATTGGACACAAAATAAAAACGAAAAAAAAAAGAACCTCTTCGGATGGACAAACACATGGATCTCTACGACCAACTTTAAACCTTACATGGAAGCCCACTTATTTATATTGATATATTCAAATTTTAATCTAGAATAGCCAATAAGCTGAAATCCGATCGGTTTCTTCATTTATTTGCTCCCCCAAGATTCAATTGAAAGGTTGCATTTGTCCTTCTTTAATAACCTTTGTATAATCAGCTTGAGAGGTAAAAGAAATTTGGTTTTTGTCCCTTGGAAACCAGGTTTCAATCCCCTTAGGGAGAAGCTGGTTTCCGCTGATCTGTGGATCAGGTTGCCAGGTCTTCCTATAGAATTCTGGGCTAAGAATGACCTGAAATTGATTTTAACAGACGTTGGTAAAATTTTAAAGGTTGGTGATGATACAGTTAAACTGTCTAGAACGATTTATCCTAGTGTTTGTGCGAGAGTAAATTAATCTCACTAAACCATTTATTCTAGAGATCCCTAGCTATTACTTGTGGGGGTGTTCAGAATCACATCAAGGTTTTCTATGAAAACATTTTTGATCTGTGTATCAATAATTGTGGGTGGAGGGGACATAAGTACTACGACTGTCCAAAGAATAAAAAGATCAAGACAAATGATGGATGGACAATAGTTCAGAATAGAAGGAAGCAAACACCCCCTCCTTTCAGAGCCAAAGTTTCTTGAAAAATATAGAGAAAGGCAACGGAACTCGAACAGGAACCACTGGACCCAAGCAAAAAATTTCAGGGTTGGGGTAGTTAAAGACTTCTCTAGAACAAGGTTCATATATAACAATTGAACCAACAAATTAGAACACTTCACAGAAGAGATGGGTGCAAGTCATCCAAATGGGCACTATTTGTATACCCAAACCCACCAGGATTCAGCAGAAATTTTCCTGTAAATTAGTAGCGCTCCGTGAAACAAAACTCAAAATTTTCTCTCGCTTAGTGTGCTTTCTTCTGATATTTCTTGCAGAAATGAGCAGTCAAACAAAAGCTGAAGATCGAGATTTAATGGCGAAAGCTGCCAAGGCAGCTGAAGATCTCTACTACTTGAGAGATACGTACATATTTTCTTGATAACCCAGGAGAGAAAAACTCAAGATTACAAAGCGAAGCAGATCTCGCTCTCAAACTTATTGACTCGATTCCATTAGGTAACCTTCAAGTCTAAAGTACCCATTCCGGATCATTGTTCAATTTTGCTCCTGTGTAGCCATTTCTCATTAAATTTTGAGTATTTAGCCATAGAAGCATTATCTAGAAATACGAGTTCTTTGCTTGTTTAGATGATTGAGGGCAGGCTGTTGTTGTTGCGCCTTACAGACAACTTATTGTAACTTTACCGATTACAGAAATCAATTTGGGTTTGTGGGCAGTGCAAGCAAGTGATGTGAATGTAACGGTTAAAGAACCACCTTTAAGTTTATAGGTTTGCTCCTATTTTTGTTTGGGTGAGCAAATGCCGCCCACCCACTGCTTTTTTTCCCTGTTGTATTTGTGTTCCCATTGTGTCACTGTAAGTCTTATTTTCAGTGTTTGCACCAACACACTGAAATTTTGTCCATGAACTCAAAAAAACTAAGCTTAATTTTCTGAATATTGGCATGAAATTTATGTACCTTAGGCTGTGCTTGGTTGCAGTGCAATTTTATTTGCACTAGTACAAATGCATGGAAATTCAAATGAAAGAAAATGCAAATTTTCGTTTAATTTTGTTTTGGGTTTTACTTTATTTTGCTTCATGTTTTAGTTTACTCCATTTATATTGTAATCAAACAAAATAAACTAAAATTTAAAACAAAAATAGGTCTGAATTTATACTCAAATCATTTGCACTTCCATAATTTTGTATTAGTATAAATTTATTTACATTGCAACCAAGCACATTCTTAGAAACCAGAGCTAGAACATTATGACTAAGGTGTCAGCCAAGGAATAGGAATTTCATCCCTTTCACAGTAAGTTTGGCGTTCAGTTTCTTATGTGTTTAAACTTTCTATCCTGTATAGGCTGTTCTTGGGTTTGCACTTCTAGTTTTATTTTATTTGTAAGGGGTAATAGCATATAAGGGCAACTTTTGGGGTTTAATATCAATAAAAGTAATATATTTAAAAAATTTTAAAAATAGGTTAACCATTTTAAAAATAATATCAATAAAGGGTAAAAATACTGTTCATTTTCTTCTTCTTCCCATTTATTCACCAGAGGTGGCAGCGGCAGCGCTGGTGGTCATTCCTCTGCCCACTACCGCTGCCACCTCCACCTCCGGCAATGTTATCGGAGATGGGTGGAGATAGAGATGGCAACATTGAATAAATGGGAAGAAGAAGATGATGAACAGTGTTTTGGCACTTTATTGATATTATTTTTAAAAAGTTAACCTATTTTTGAAATTTTTTTAAATATATTACTTTTATTGATATTAAACCCCAAAAGTTGCCCTTATATGTTATTACCCCTATTTGTAATCATTATTATCTATTTTTCTTTATTCTTTATTTGGTTTCCACTTTCACTCTTGAATACTTTGATTTTGATTTGAGTTGTGTGTCATTTAAGGGGCAATTGTCAGTCGAGTCATTATATTCTGTAATGACTTCATCCTTTTTGGGGTGAACGAATGGGAGGAGGCGCCACTGGCACGAGCGGTAGAGGAGCCGGTGAAGGCTGCTGCGGCTAGGGGTGTCGATTGGACTGGATTTGGTCTAATCCGATCTAGTCCAATGTGAGTCTATTACAAATGGACCAGTCCAATTCAATCCAATAAATATTTTGGACCATTTTGGATTGGTCCAATTCAATGTTTGGATCGTTCAATCTGTTCAAATTTGTTTTAATTTAGATTGGTTTCAATCCAAACCTGATTCATTGACACTTATTTTCTTAACTTATATTAATGGATTAGATATTGGTTTAATCCAATTCAATCCAATATAAATTTATTTTAGACGGACCAGGTCTAATCTAATATGTCTTGTTGGTCCGTCCAATCCATCCAAATTGATTTTAGACTGGATGGGGTCTAATCCAAAACCGGTCCATTGATACCCTTGGATACGGCAATGAAAGAGGTTGTGGAGGTGGAGAAAGCGAACCCCGCTGAGGAGGGAATGCTTGCTTAGTCTGTTTCGTTCAAGGAGACAAAACGTGGTTGTTGATCTTCGGATCTTCCTGAGAATGAAAAGAAGGGTTTTGAGGAGTTCAAGTAAACAAGACCTTTAGATTCACGAATTCATTTCACCGCCACCGACGCTAGTGAAGGAAGATGAAAAGAAGGAAATCAAGATTCCTAACAATGCCTTCATCTGGAAATGATTCAAATCCGTCGTCGGCAATGCCTCGTACAATCCAAGCCTTCTCGTCCCGACACTCTTAGCCACTGCAAGGTCCGGAACATAGACAAAACGATAGAACTTGTTAGATTGATAATAATCTACAACATTTTTATCTTCAGTCTCAATGTAGAAGATAATGAACAGTTCTATCGAGTGATGGTTTTGACATTACCTTAACGACAGAGACCTATTACAAAGACATGATTTAAAGTTCTAAGACTAACTTGAGACAATCCTTAAAGTTTAGGATATTGATAATGGATTTTTCCTTTTATTTATTTATATTTTTGAAGTCAAAACCTTCTTGGAATTCTCCGGTGTTGGAAAGTGGGATTTTGTTTTACCATTTTTAGGGTTTTGTTTAAAAATTGAAAAAGCAATCTAACTTCATTTATTGTACAATTCAGTCCGTTTGCACAGTAGTTTATCTACTTTCATTAAACTTACTTGGCACTAGAAGTGACGTGGGCCCATCATAAATATATTTAGGATCAAAGCATCCTTTGTTTAAGGAGAGAAAGTGGGCCCATCATAAATATATTTTTGCATTTAATGAATTGACGGAGGCTCAGACTCTGTATCCATCTCAATTTCTATTTCAAGATAAATGTTGAAACAGAAATATGCTTCTCACTTCTGAGCAGGGTTTAGGTTTCTATTTATTTTAGTCCATTCAGAGCCCCCTAGAGTCTGGACAAATTTTCATTAAACAAAGCTATAGTGGTCCAATTTCCACTACTTTAGCTAAGGCATTGGCAACAAGACGAGTATTTAAGGAACGTATTGGATAGATGCTTTGGCTATAAAGGAGACTCAACGCTTGTCATGGAATATTAGGTTTATCATCAAAGATGTCCATCGCCATAACCACTCGTAACTGATGCATTTCAGTGGCTTTGTTTATTTTAAAAAATAAGATGATTTCGTAAATTAAAGAGTAAAATAAATTAGAAGAAGGTATTTTGGACATTTAGAAAACTCTAAACAATTAGATGAACATCTTTCTTTCGAAATTAATTGGTGGAATGCTAATCGAGGAGATCTTTGTCTAATAACCAAAGTATCAAAGTTCGTGGCAAAAAAAATGTGTAGGGGTCTTTGTCACTAATCGCATAGTACCCTCAATGTTTAAAATATCGATACACCGGTAGGGGTGTATTGGGCCATACGGTACTTTTTTATTATTTTTTTAAAATCGATTCAGGGGGGACCAGTTTAAGGCTCCTCTATCCCCTGAACCAATCAGAACCCCGATACACCCCCTTGTAGGGGCATATCAAGGAGTTCCCAAAATGATACGTATCGGTCGATACCGGCCGATACGTGTCGATACTTTGAACATTGAGTACCCCCTTGTAATTTATCATTTTTTTTCAATTTTCTTTGCGCATGGGGCAATGACACAGATAGTGAGGTAAACTTGTTTGGGGCCGAGATACACCCACCTTGTATAGCTCATTTTAACTCTACCAAAAAAAAAAAACACGGTTTTAAAAATTATACCCGAAATAAAACCATTTCAGCCAGTGGTTCCTATGTCAAATGGTTTGATCATCCAGTCCGAAGATCGATCGTGCAGTTTTAGGGCCCAAAACCAGACCTGTAGCCATGACTAATTTTCGGGTCAACTGGTCTGACCGCTTGATCTGCTCTAGTTTTCAAAACCGTGATAAAAATACATAAAAATACCATATTCCAATTCGGGGGTTTAGTTCTGATGGTGCACGACCTGGATGGTCCTAGCTGGAGAGTACTGTCGATGTCACTTAGTTAGTAGGATGATCAATCTGTAAGACAAATAGATCAGAGAACCCGGGGTGGCTAATCCAGCGAGGTCGCTCCAATGCTTAAGTCAGTATTCGGATGTGCGAGTTCGAGATTGAAAGCTAGAGAGCAAATAGGCGTGCGTGTACCTTGATTTCGGGTAGTTGAAGCCCATATATAGGTGGGTCTTTGTCACTAATCCCATAGTACCCTTAAGATTCAAAATATCGATACACCGGTAGGGGTGTATTGGGCCATATCGTTACTTTTTTATTATTTTTTTTTAAACCAGTTTAGGGGGGACCGGTTTAGGGCTCCTCTATCCCCTGAACCAGTCAGAACCCCGATACACCCCCTTGTATGGGCATATCAAGGAGCTCCCAAAACGATACGTATCGGCCGATACGTGTCGATAATTTGAACCTTGAGTACCCCCTTGTAATTTACCCTTTTTTTTCAATTTTCTTTGCGCATGGGGCAATGACACAGATAGTGAGATAAACTTGTTTGGGGCCGAGATACACCCACCTTGTGTAGCTCATTTTAACTCTACCAAAAAAAAAACGGTTTTAAAAATTATACCAAAAATAAAACCATTTCAGCTAGTGGTTCCTATGCCAAATGGTTTGATCGTCCAGTCCGAAGATCGATCGTACAGTTTTAGGGGCCAAAACCAGACCTGTAGCCATGACCAATTTTTTGGTCAACTGATCTGACCGCTTGATCTGCTATGGTTTTCAAAACCATGATAAAAATACATAAAAACACCATATTCCAATTCGGGGGTTTAGTTCTGATGGTGCACGACCTGGATGGTCCTAGCTGGAGAGTACTGTCGATGTCACTTAGTTAGTAGGATGATCAATCTACAAGACAAATAGATCAGAGAACCCGGGGTGGCTAATCCGGCGAGGTCGCTCCAATGCTTAAGTTAGTATTCAGATGTGCGAGTTAGAGATTGAATGCTAGAGAGCTAGAGAGCTAGAGAGCAGATAGGCATGTGTGTACCTCGATTTCGGGTGGTTGAAGCCCATATATAGTGGGTATTTGTCACTAATCCCATAGTACCCTCAAGGTTCAAAATACCGATACACCGGTAGGGGTGTATTGGGCTATATCGGTACTTTTTTATTATTACTTTTTAAACCGGTTTAGGGGGGACCGATTTAAGGCTCCTCTATCCCCTGAACCAGTCAGAACCCTGATACACCCTCTTGTAGGGGCATATCAAGGAGCTCTCAAAACGATACGTGATGAAGGGAAATTTGGCCCGACCTCGCAATCGTCCGACACGTGGCAAAGACAAGCAACTCGGGACAGTAGAGCGCCCGAAGCGAACATCGGAAGCAAGTCCAAGCTCACTAGCGAGCCCGAACTCCAGACCGCTCTACTGAGTCTGAGATCCCTACTAGGAGCCCGAGCTCCCTGTTGAGGGTCCGAGCTCCCTAAATAAGAACCCGAGCTCCCTACTGGGAGCCCGAGCCCCCTACTGAGTCCGAGCTCCCTATTCAGAGCAGGCTCCCTATTGGGAGTCCGAGCTCCCTATTAAGAGCGAGCTCCCTACTGAGAACCCGAGCTCCCTGCAAGGAGCACGAACTATACTGGGCCCCAAGCCTCACAAAGCTGACCCGAGCTGGCCCATGGCAGCTCGGAACACTCCAAATCGAACTCAAGACACCTCGCTCGCCACTCCAACACTTTGCTTCCGAAACACCAGGCTGACCAAACATACCCGACACCAAGGACGTCCGTATCCAAGGGCAGCGCACCTGACTGATTTGGGATCTGACGCCTGACAGCCGCACTTCAAACGGCTTCCTACTACCGCCACCTGCAACCGTCATCACTAGCCGCAGAGACAGCTCCGACAAAAGGAGCAGTGGCGGTTCTGTCCGGCCAGAGGAAATGGCATCCGAACTGGCAGGGGTTCAGAAGTAATCATGCCCGATCTGACGGAAGCCTGGAAGTGAGTGCGCGAGGTGGTTATAAAAGGCTCCTACCCCCAGGAACGAGGTATGCTAACTTTGCGCTATCTGGTTTATCTTGCCTTTGAAGTATTCTAACTTGAGCTTCGGAGCCCTTACGCCGGGTTCTCCCCGGAGCTTCTCTTCTCCTTCCGTTTCAGGTCCCTGCTACTCAGTTCAGAGGCAAGATCATTGACAGCTAAGACCGGCCAGATTGTGCACCGTCAATTGGCGCCGTCTGTGGGAACGCTTCAAAAGGCCTCCCTCCAAAACTTTCATACCCTTTTCTTCTTCCTTGAAAAATTCAATACTCATGGCCTCATCCAGCAACGCCGGACGCGGCACAGAGACAAACACCACCGGGGAACAGCCCCAAGTTCCCGTGGTGTGTGTTGGGCAGTTCACCATCCCCCTCTCGGTGGATGGAATCCCCAATCTGACTACGCCACAAGCCTACCTGCCGCAAACATCCCCTTCCCTCTTCCCATCGAAACTACCCTTACTGAACCAACCGCCATCCCCCTGGCAGCTAGCCAAAATCGGTTGGACGACCTAATGCAGTGCATGCGGGCAATGCAAGCCCAGATGCAACAATTCCAGCAACACCAGCTTCACCAGCACCAAGTGTTGCACAACCTCTCCCAATATCACTATCAACAGCAGTTTCCCCAACTGCCACCGAACCAACCATTACTTCCACCTCGCCACCTTGCTTCGAAGCCGGTCAAGGCCTCTCCGTAGGATGGATGCTTCCACCAAGGAAAGGCCTCCAGGCCCCAGATCCCCCCAAACAGTCAGGCCTCGTCCCCAGGCCGGAGAGAGAGAAAAGTCATCCCCACCTCGTAGCTCGTAGGCAGGTCAGGAACCTCGCCCGTGAGATCGGCACCTCGGGACTCCAAACCGGAGTTCCCACTCGCGGAAAACCGATTCGGCGCACTGGCAGCAGCAGACTACCAGCACTCTGGGCCCATCGAGCTCGGCAACACGGAGGCCAACAGCGCCAGTACAAGGCCCACTCAGCAGCGAAGGCGCCGTCGAGGTCGACAAACCGCCACCCGCGTCCTGTCAGAGCTCAGAGGCAAAGGCGAGACGAGCTCGGACGAGGTAGGAGTTGCCCCGATTCTCTCAGTTCCTTCCCCCCTCGCATCAGAACTCCTGGCAGTCCCCTTGCCCAGAGATTTCAAGCTCCCGCCCCTAGACAAGTATGATGGGTCCTTCGACCCCAACGACCACGTGGACGCTTTCCAGTCCCAAATGTACCTCGCCAGAGCCAGCGAATCATGCATGTGCGTGGCTTTCACCACCACCCTCAAGGGGGTAGCCCGCACTTGGTAAAGGAACCTGGCCCCCGGATCGATAAAGTGTTGGGCTCAGTTCGTGCAGGTCTTCACTGCACACTTTGTCACCAGCAAACGGTGCCTCAAAGCAGAGGAAAGCATCTTCGGGGTAGTCCAAAGGGAAGGACAACCCATACGGGGCTACATCAAACGATTCAATGAGGCATGCTTACAGATACTGCGGTTAGACCCCGCGGTTCAGCTCGCCGCAGCAAAAAGAGGGGTGACGCACAAGGAATTCAAGTGGCACATGATAGCTAACCAGCCCGCGACCGTGGCCGAGTTCCTCAAGCTCGTGGACAAGTTCATGAGGACCGAGGAGGAAATCAACCAAAGAACCGAGGGTGGAAACGAGAAAAGAAAGAGGGACGACGAGCCCTCTAGCTCGGCCGACCAAAAAAACCCGGCCCGGGACCCAAAACCGAACCAGTCGTTCCGAGCTCCCCTGCCAGTTCGGACAGATTACATGCCACTGAACACGAGGCGGACCGAGATCCTAATGACGATCAAAGACGCCCCATACGTGAAATGGCCACCTCGCCTAAAGGGAAATCTGAACGAAAGAAACAAGAATTTGTATTGTAGTTTCCATAGGGACCATGGTCACAGTACCGAGCAGTGCAATAACCTCCGAGACGAGATAGAGGGGCTCATCCGTCGCGGATACTTAAGAAACTTTGTACAGCACAGCAATAATAGCAATAAAGCAGATCAGCCAGGCGAACACTTAAAGGACGCCCCCGAAACTAGCAGCAGGCCTGCCGAACCGATGCAGCGACAGCCTCCGGCAGAAAGGCCAGTTCGGGGAACCATCCATGTAATTGTGGGAGGTTCGGTGGTAGCGGGATGCACATCGATGGCAGCCCGGACTTCAGTTCGCGAAGCGATCCTCGAGGAGCAGAACCCTCCGAAAAGACCAAAGACCGAGGAGCCAATCCTTTTCACAGAAGACGACGCACGAGGAGTTCGCTACCCTCACGATGACGCGCTTGTCATTAAACTAAGGATCAGCGACTTCGAGGTTAGGCGCGTACTTGTAGATTCAGGCAGCTCGGCGGACATCCTCTTCAAATTGGCGTTTGATCGGCTACAGCTGCCGAGGAGCGAACTAAGGCCCGCAAGCACTCCCCTGGTGGGCTTCAGCGGAGAGGAAGTCAGGCCCCTTGGAAAAATAACGGTGCCTGTGGAAGTCGGCACGTGGTCTTGTGCGGTCAGACTCAACCACGACTTCCTGGTGGTCACGACCCCCTCCCCATACAATGCCATAATAGGGCGGCCAATCACGCATATTCTGTGGGCGGTGGTCTCCACCTACTATTTGGCCATGAAATTCCCTACGGACTTCGGTGTGGGGGTAGTGCGGGGTGACCAGCTCGAGTCCCGCAAGTGCTACGTTGCCGCCCTAAAGGGAAAGACCAAGGCGGCCGGCGATCTCGATCTGGAGCGGCCCGCAGAGCAAGGCGAAGAACGAGCCTCGCCCACAGAAGAAACAGTCGCGATCCCGACCTCGCCTACGGACCCAGCTCGCGCACTCCAGATCGGTGCTTCTGTCAAAGAACCCCTACGGACCGAACTGGTAAGTTTTTTACTCCAAAATTTAGATATTTTTGCATGGTCCGCGGCCGATATGCCCGGTATTGACCCTGGTCTTATAACTCACAAACTTAATACTGACCCTTTAGTCAGACCCGTTAGACAGAAGAAACGGAACTTAGCCCCAGAGCGCTGGAAAGCGGTCGACGAGGAAGTCGAGAAGCTCCTCGCAGCAGACTTCATAAGGGAAGTCCATTACCCGAGCTGGGTGGCCAACCCTGTGCTGGTGAAAAAGGCGAACGGCAAGTGGCGCATGTGCGTCGACTACACCGACCTGAACCGAGCCTGCCCGAAAGACTGCTTCCCCCTTCCTAGGATTGACCGCCTAGTGGACGCGACCTCGGGACATGAATTGCTAAGCTTCCTGGATGCCTACTCAGGCTACAACCAAATCCGGATGGACCAATCCGACGAGGAAAAAACCAGCTTCATAACCGAGTTCGGCCTATACTGTTACAAAGTCATGCCCTTCGGGTTAAAAAATGCCGGGGGCGACCTTCCAAAGACTTGTAAATAGGCTGTTTCGGCCCCTGATCGGCACAAAGATAGAGTGCTATGTAGACGACATGGTCGTCAAAACACAGTTTTCACAAGAATTAATACAAGACTTAGATTCTGTCTTCCAAATCCTGCGTCAGTATAACATGAAACTGAACCCCAACAAATGTGTCTTTGGCGTCACCTCGGGCAAATTCCTGGGCTACGTTGTCAATCGACGCGGCATCGAGGCCAACCCGGACAAAATAAAAGCCATCCTAGATATGAGACCACCTCAGAAAATAAAAGAAGTCCAGAGGCTAAACGGCCACATAGCCGCTCTAAGCCGCTTCATGTCCAAGTCGGCAGATCGCTGCCTACCCTTCTTCAAAGCAATAAAAGGCAAAGGGTTCGAATGGACCCAAGACTGTCAGCTCACGTTTGACGAGCTAAAAGGCTACCTCGCCAGTGTGCCAACCTTAGCAAGGCCCGAGGAAGGCGAAATCTTAGAACTGTACCTCTCGGCTAGCGACAAGGTGGTCAGTTCGGTACTAGTAAAGGAAGCAGACTGGGTCCAACGACCCATATATTATGTTAGTAAAATCTTGCAGGGAGCAGAGACAAGGTACCCGCAGATAGAAAAGCTAGCGTATGCCCTGGTGGTAGTAGCACGGAAACTCCGCCCGTACTTCCAGGCTCACACCGTCATCGTCCTGACCGACAAACCTTTGAGACAAGTTTTACTCAAACCCGAGGTTTCCGGCCGGCTGACGAAGTGGGCCACCGAACTCAGCGAGTACGATCTCCAGTACAAGCCAAGAACTGCCATTAAGGCCCAAGCCTTGGCAGATTTTATCGCAGAATGCACGTTTAGCCTCGAAGCCCCTGAGCCGGTCGAGCCCGAGATCCCTAGTTTGGGCGAACTCGGAGCTCCCAAGCCAAACGAGTCCGAACCCCGTGAAGTAGCAGCCAATGTGGCATCCCTCCTGGTTAGACCAAGCGCGAAGTGGGATGAGGAGCCTTGGATCCTTCACGTAGATGGCTCCTCGAACCAACAAGGCAGCGGGGCTGGAATAGTGCTTCACGGCCCGAGCGGAACAAAACTGGAATACGCACTACGCTTTGAGTTCGCGGCATCCAACAACGAGGCGGAGTACGAGGCACTGATAGTCGGGCTAAACCTAGCGCACAAGGTCGGAGCAAAGCACATGGTTATCTGCAGTGATTCCCAGCTCGTAGTCAACCAAGTTACAGGCGAGTATGAAGCACGCGAGCTCACTATGATTGCATACTTGGCAAAAGTAAAGGAAGCTCTGCTCAACTTCCAGTCACACTTCATCAAGCAAATCCCAAGGTCAGAGAACGCTGAGGCCGACGCCCTGTCCCGACTAGCAAGCACGAGCCACAACGCTAAGAGAACCGTGTACGTAGAGGACTTACCCCGGCCCAGCATTCTCGATGGGGCAGAAGAGGTCGCTCCCGTCACTGAAGCAGAACCGAGCTGGATTGACCCACTCGCGAGCTTCCTGCTAGATGGAACCCTCCCCACGGACCGCAACGCAGCCATGAGGGTGCAGCGCCAGGCAGCCAAATACGTCATGATAGACGAACGGTTGTACCGACGATCCTACACGCTCCCCTACCTGTGATGCTTATGCCCGACCGAAGCCGAGTTGGTACTCCGCGACACCCATGAAGGCTTGTGCGGCAGACACCTGGGGGGCAGAGCCCTCGCCCAAAAAACACTTCGACAAGGATACTACTGGCCAACGATGAAGGCAGAGGCAATCGAGCTCGTCAGAAAATGCGACAAGTGCCAGAAGCATGCCAGCATCCACCATCAGCCCGCTGTCGACCTCAAATACCTCACCAGCCCATGGCCCTTCGCCCAATGGGGCATCGACCTCCTGGGGCCATTCCCACCAGCAACAGGCGGGAGAAAATTCCTAGTGGTGGCAGTAGATTACTTCACAAAGTGGATAGAAGCTGAACCCCTGGCAATAGTTACAGCCCGAAACATACAAAACTTCTTTTGGAAGAACATTGTATGTCGCTTCGGGCTACCTCAGGTACTGATCTCCGACAACGGCAAACAGTTCGAAGATATCAAGTTCCAAGAATGGTGCCGAAGTATGGGAATTAATCAGAACTTCACATCGGTCGCACACCCGCAGGCAAATGGCCAAACAGAAGTAATGAATAGAGCCATCCTCCGCGGACTGAAAGCGCGATTGGACTGAGCCAAAGGTTTGTGGGCAGACGAACTACCGAGTGTTCTATGGGCACACCGAACCACGGAAAAAACCGCCACAGGCGAGACCCCCTTTAACCTCACATACGGCACCGAGGCAGTAATCCCGGCGGAAATCGAAGTACCTACGTTGCGACTAGAAGCGTACGACGAACAAACAAACGAGGGCGAGTTATGCACCAACCTCGACCTACTGGACGAAGTGAGAGACCTTGCGCACATCCGAACTACGTTCTACCAACAAAAGGTAGCTCGGTATTATAACACGCGAGTAAAAAAGAGGAACTTCCGCGTCGGCGACCTGGTTCTCCGTAAGGTCATGGTGCCTGAGCCCGGCGTAGGGAAACTTGGACCAAACTGGGAAGGACCCTACAGAGTAAAAAAAGCGCTCGGTGGGGGAGCATACGAGCTCGGAACCCTAGAAGGAAAACAAGTACCCCGAGCATGGAACGTCGTCAACTTAAGAAGATACTACCTATAAACCACCAAGGCAAGCACCCCGAAGCCTAGGTAGAAAACAGACTGAAGGACCGAAATGGTCAGTTCGACAAAAAACGCAGCTCGACGACGACCAGAAAAACAGCCGTCAGAAAACGAACTGAAGGATCGAAATGGTCAGTTCGGCAAAAAATGCTGCTCGAAGACAACCAGACTTGAACAAAAGCCATTTCATTTCAGATAGATGTGTACATTCAAAAAAAAAAAAGCCATTACAAGCCAGGGGCCACTTCATCATTATCAGAAGCCACTTCGACAACGCCCGAAGGACCTGCCTCCCCCTCGGAGTCCGGTTCGGCATCCTCAGCATTAGCCATCTCTTGAGTAATGCACGAAGTGGATATGGCGCTGGTATCGAGGTCATGGTACGTATTCCGGATCATCCACCGGCTTAGCTTGAAACCCCTCCTGTAGGAGTCCACCATCAGATCATCGAAATTCGGCGAAGCAATGTAATCATTGACAGCTTTCTTCTTCGCGTCCTCGATGCCTTGAGAGAAGATTTGAGTCCTCTCCCTAATATCCTCCTGAAGATACTCGACCTGGTGCTCCAGGTCCAGCTTTAATTCCGCCATATGCTTCACCACCACTCCCATGGCCTCGGCATCTCTCTGAGACCTCACCTGCCTAGACCGCGCACGGCGAGCAGCAGCCTCAGCAGCACGAGCATTCTCCTCGGCAGTTCGAGCAGCCTCCTCGGCAGCTCGCGCCTGCCTCGAGCATCTCTCCACCTGGTTCACCAAGGCGTGAATGGAAGAGTTCACCTATCAAAGGAAAACGAGATCAAAGGAACGAATAGAAGAATAAAAGCCGAACTCTAAAGAAGGGAGCACTTACTACCATGGCATGAGTAACAACACGACAGGCCACTTGGAGAGCATGAACAGGCGACAGCACGCTCCTGAAGTCCCCCGGGGCCTCCGAGCCCGACGGCCCAGCTCGCATATGGGCAGACTCGGAGTAGGCGGGAGCCCCCGTGTGTGTGGTTTCGGCATAAGGAGCCCTCGCCAGCTCCTGCATAGGAGGAACCATCTCGGGCTCCTCTGCCGGATAGTCCGGCACCTCGGGCTCCGCACCCTGGGATGGCTCGGCGCGAGCTCGCTTAGCCACCCGTTTTCTCCTCTTCATGCCCTGGAACAAGTGCCCACCTCGGGTCCCTCGAGAGTCCATCGTACCTGCGAAAAGGAGTTCGGCATCAGTAAGACACGTAAGAGAAGAGCATGACAGGATCACTAGGGAAAGAACCTACCCGAACTCAGGCCCGCAGCAATAAACTTGGCCTCCGTCAGATACCATTGACAATCCAGCCCAAGCTGCGCCCATTGCCGGAGGCCCTTTGCCGTCTCCTTATCAAGTGTGATGCCGAAATCAAGAGCGGCCATCCCCCAGCCGGTCTGAAACGGCCACCCCAGTGCACTTTGCACCCCGAAATAGTCCCGCTTCCACGTCGGGACCTTATTGGGGAGTCCGTGTAAGAGCTTGAAGCCCGGGCGAGGAGACAGGTAGTATGCCCGCCTACGCCCAGGAAGGGGACCCACTTGTTTTTTCAGCATTAAAATAGAGGAGAAAATCGCCAGATCCAAAGGAAAGTTCTCGTCACAAAATAAGGAGATCGTCCCCACTAAATTTCTAATAGAGTTCGGGTGAAGTTGGTCGACCGTCACACCGAAGTGGTTTAGAATCTCGACGAGAAGAGGATGAAAGGGCAGTCGCAGCCCCGCAGCAAGCTGTTCCCGGAAAATCACGATCTCATTAGGACCATGTTCCCAAGGGAAGCTGCCCGTAGGGATGAAGTAACCGTGCTCCCCGGGCAAGTCGTAGTAGTCTACGAGGGATTGAAGTTCCTCCGGCGTCATAGTCGAAGGGCCGAACTGATCTATAACCCGGCCACGACGGGAGGTGGACGCTGACCTACCCGAAGCACCTCGGGCTGTAGGCCCGACCCCTTCCTCAGGACCTACATCGGGCTCACTTGAACTACCGGGGGACGCAAACTGGTTCGTAGAACCTACATCAGACCCACTTGAACAGTCTGAACCCTCCAAACTAGACATCGGGAAACGGAATGGGATTCCAAAAGCACTCACCCGGGAAGAAGACTGGAGCAGACCACGAAAGCTCGAACAAGCAAGGAACCTGGGATGCGAGCTGAATCTTAGGCGCGAGCTCAAGATGTACAATAGTAGCAAGGACGCCCCCCCCCCCCCCCCGCGCGCTATTTATATCCACAGCGGCCGGAAAGCGACGGCCCATATCGAAGCCAATCCAACGGCCCACAGCCGCGCTAAACCGCACGTCTTCCGAGACCAATCAGCGCACGTCTTTCCGAAACTGACGGAGCGTCGTGCACGTCCTGTCATAGGACGGGTGTCAGCACGCACCTTCTCGAAACTGACGGGGTGTCGGAGCACGTCTCCTCGCAATAAAAGCGTCTGCAGCCCAACTCTCGAACGACTGCCGTCACGTCTCCCAAACGCACGCCCTTTTTTGAAAGTCAAATTAAATCGAGCGCCCTCAACACGGACCAAAACCCTCCTGCTACCTTACGAACTCCCCGCGCCAAGACAAGACCGTTGTCGCAGGGAGTAGGGGGCAATTGATGAAGGGAAATTTGGCCCGACCTCGCAATCGTCCGACACGTGGCAAAGACAAGCAACTCGGGATAGTAGAGCGCCCGAAACGAACATCGGAAGCAAGTCCAAGCTCACTAGCGAGCCCGAACTTCAGACCGCTCTACTGAGTCTGAGCTCCCTACTAGGAGCCCGAGCTCCCTGTTGAGAGCGAGCTCCCTGTTGAGGGTCCAAGCTCCCTAAATAAGACCCCGAGCTCCCTACTGGGAGCCCGAGCCCCCTACTGAGTCCGAGCTCCCTATTCAGAGCTGGCTCCCTATTGGGAGTCCGAGCTCCCTATTAAGAGCGAGCTCCCTACTGAGATCCCGAGCTCCCTGCAAGGAGCACGAACTATACTGGGCCCAAGCCTCACAAAGCTGACCCGAGTTGGCCCATGGCAGCTCGGAACACTCCAAACCGAACTCAAGACACCTCGTTCGCCACTCCAACACTTCGCTTCCGAAACACCAGGCTGACCAAACATACCCGACACCAAGGACGTCCATATCCAAGGGCGGCACACCTAACTGATTTGGGATCTGACGCTTGACAGCCGCACTTCAAACGGCTTCCTGCTACCGCCACCTGCAACCGTCGTCACCAGCCACAGAGACGGCTCCGACAAAAGGAGCAGTGGCAGTTCTGTCCGGCCAGAGGAAATGACATCCGAACTGGCAAAGGGTTCAGAAGTAATCATGCCCGATCTGACGGAAGCCTGGAAGTGAGTGCGCGAGGTAGTTATAAAAGGCTCCTACCCCCCAGGAACGAGGTATGCTAACTTTGCGCTGTCTGGTTTATCTTGCCTTTGAAGTATTCTAACTTGAGCTTCGGAGCCCTTACGCCGGGTTCTCCCCGGAGCTTCTCTTCTCCTTCCGTTTCAGGTCCCTGTTACTCAGTTCATAGGCAAGATCATTGACAGCTAAGACCGGCCAGATTGTGCATCATCATTACGTATCGGCCGATACGGGCACACCTCAGCCTATCCGTTCACTTGAGGGTGTACAACCGAAGTGAAATTCTATTAGATCTCCATCTCGGCACACCAGTTTTGGAACTTAATATCTTTAAACAGCTTCTCGTTGTCCAATATCAACACCTTGGGTAGTCCAAAGTGGCAAATTATGTTCTTCCAAAAGAAGTTATGCACGTTTCGAGCTGTGATTGTTACTAGCGGTTCGGCTTCCACGCACTTCATGAAATAGTCCACTACTACGACTAAAGTTCTCCTCTACCTAGTTTCCGGCAGGAATGACCCAAGGATGTGTATCCCCCACTAAGCAAAAGGCCACGGGCTAGTCAAATATTTTAGATTGGCAGTAGGTTGATGAAGGATGTTGGCGTGCCTTTGGCATTTGTCGCATTTCTTGACGAGCTTGAATGCATTTGTTTTCATGGTAGGCCAATAATATCATTGCCTTAGCGCCTTTTGGGCGAGTACCCTGCCCCCCAGGTGTCCTCCACAAAGGCCTTCGTGGATCTCGTGGAGTACCCGGTCTGCTTTTGAAGGCTGTTAACAACATAGGCAGGTCTTTTATGTACACTGTTCTCATGGTGTTGTCACAGGTGCTTGCTAAACATGATAAGGCATCAGCCTCAGCATTCTCGGACCTAGGTATTTGTCGGGTAAACCAAGAGAGGAAGGTTGGCAGGATTTCTCTTACTTTAGTCAAATAAGCCGCCATGGTAGAGTCCTGGGCTTCATACTCACCGTTTACCTGGTTCACAACAAGCTGGGAGTCGCTACATACTATTATGTGCTTCGCGCTGACATCCTTTGCTAAGTTCAGCCCGACTATTAGTGTCTCATACTCTGCCTCGTTGTTCGATGCCTCAAATCCGAATCGGAGAGCGTACTCCAGTTTCACCTCGCTCGGCCCATATAGGAAGAGTCTAGCACCGCTTCCTCACTGATTGGATGAGCCATCCATGTGGAGGATCCAGGGCTCCTCATCCCAGATTGAGGCTTCCTCAACCAGGACGGGTGCCGTGCTGGTTGATGATTCCGACGTGCCCGCAAGCTCAATCACCTCAGGGGGTCGGCGTGCTGAATGTGCATTCCGTAATGAAATCCACCAAGGCCTGAGCTTTGATCATTGGATGCGGCTCGAACCGGATGTCGTATTCGCTCAGCTCAATAGCCCACTTCGTCAACCTTCCTAACACCTCGGGCTTCAGTAGAACGTGCCTTAAGGGTTTATTAGTGAGGACGACGATCATGTGAGCTTGAAAGTATGGGCGCAGTTTCCAAGCTGCTATTACTAATGCGTACACTAACTTTTCGACATCGGGATATTTAGTCTCAACTGCCTACAACACTTTGCTTACATAGTAGATGGGTCATTGGACCCGGTCTACTTCTCTGATTAGTACCGAGCCGACCACCTCATCACTTTCCAAGAGGTACAACCTCAACTTGTCTCCTTCAGGTTTGGTAAGAATCGGTAGGGTGCTTAGTTACCTTTTTAGCTCATCGAATGCGAGCTAACATTCTTTGGTCCATTCAAAGTTTTCATTCTTTTTCATGGCTTTAAAAAAGGGTAAGCATCGACCTACTGATTTAGACATGAATTGGCTTAGGGCGACTACCCGGTCAGTAAGTCTTTGAACTTCCTTTACTTTCTAGGGCGGTCTCATATCTAGTATGGTTTTATCTTATCTGGATTAGCTTCGATGCCATGTCGGTTTACTATATAACCAAGCAATTTGCCCGATGTGACCCCGAAGACACATTTGTTCGGGATGGGCTTCGTGTTAAATTTTCTTAAAATTTGGAAAACGCAATTTAAATCATCAACTAAAGAATTTGAAAATGGGGTCTTCCGACCATGTCATCAACGTAACACTCAACTTTGTTGCCAATTAATGGTTCGAAGACTTTATTTACAAGGCGCTAGAAGGTCGCTCCAGCGTTTTTTAGTCCGAAGGGCATTACTTTATAATAGTATAGCCCTAGTTCGGTTACAAAAGCGGTTTTGTCCTGGTCAACTACGTCCATCCTAATTTTGTTGTAGCCGGAGTAGGCGTCCATGAAGCTAAGCAACTCGTGCCCCGAGGTCGCGTCTACCAGGCGGTCTATTATAGGGGACAGGAAGCAGTCCTTCGGGCAGGCTTTGTTGAGGTCAGTGTAGTCGACGCACATGCACCACTCGTTGGCCTTCTTCACCAGCACGGGGTTGGCTACCCATCTCAGATATTGGACCTCCTTAATGAAGTCTGCTATGAGGAGCTTCTCGACCTTCTCATCGGCTACCCTCCACCGTTCTAGGGTGAGGTTTTGTTTTCTTTGTCTAACTGGCCTGATAGTTGGTTCCAGATTAAGTTTGTGAGTTATGATATCAAGGTCTATATTAGGAATTTCTGATGCGGACCAGACAAACACATCTAAGTTACCAAGTAAGAAATTTGCTAGTTGTGACTGAAATGGTTTGCTTAGTAGTGCGCCGATCTGGAGCGTCTTCTTCAGTTCGGTGTCGGAGACTTGAACCTGGACAGTTTCCTTCATTGGTGCGGCTTGCTCTTCCTTATGTTCGGGAGGGGGCTATAGCTCGATATCTTCTGCCAACTTTGCCTTGCCCTTCAATGCAGCCATGTAGCACTTACATGATTCGAGCTGGTCACCTCATACTACCCCTACTCCGTAGTCCATAGGAAACTTCATGAACAAATAATAAGTCGACACCACCGTGCAGAGGGCGTGTAGGATGGGCTGTCCTAAAATTGCATTGTAGGGGGACAGGGTTGTGACCACCATGAATGTGTGCTCAAGGTGGACCGAATTGGGCCAAGCTCCTGCTAAAACTGGAACTGTGATTCTGCTAAGGGGTTTTACCACTTCGCAACTGAACCTAACTAAGGGCGTGTTTACTGGCTTCAAGTCCTTCCAACTTATATGTAGTTTGTCAAATGCTTCCAGTAACAAAATATCTGCCGAACTCCTAGAGTCTACCAGTACCTGCTTTACCTCAAAGTCGTTGATTACGAGCTTGATGACAATGGCATCATCATGTGGATACTATACTCCACGCGTATCATCCTCGGTAAAGTAGATAGGCTCTTCTACCCGAGGTCATTTGGGCGGATTCTCTACTTCGTGTCCAATTCTTGGATCAAGATCTTCCTTATCGTTGTGCTGCACCCCACAACGATGAATCTGCTGGTGATCACATTGATCACCCCGTGGATCGGCTTGTCTTCTAGTAGTGACTGTTGTCGAGGTGGCTGATCGTCTCTTCTGCTCGACTCTAGGGCTTCTCTTCTTTGGCCGGCCTGCCGGTCCACCATTTCCTTGTCCTCATGTTGGATGAATTTCTTCAAGTACCCATAGCGAATCAATTCTTCGATCTTGTCATGGAGGTTCCAACAATTCTCAGTGTTGTGCTCGATGTCATGGTGAAAATGGCAATAGACATTTGGGTTCCTGGTTGTTGGATCTCCCCGCATCCCGAGTGGTCACTTGACGTAGCCAAAATCCTTGATAGCCATCAGAATCTCACCTCATTTTGCGTTGAGGGGAGTGTAGGTGATTCTTTCAACTAGAGGGGTTCTAGATCGCCGACCTGACCTAGAACCCCGAGGTGGTGATTTACTTCTCTTGTGTGGAGACTTAGTTCTTCTCAGTGACTTGCTCTTCTTCCATCGGTGCTTGCCACTACTTGTCCCTTCATCTTCTCTTTTCTTCTTCTCCCCCTGTTGGATCTCTGCCTTGGAGCCTAGGGCCTCTTCTGTCTTCATGAACTTCTTGGCATCAGAAAGGAACTTCTCGATCATCTTCAGTGGATATACTCTGAGGTAACACGCGAACTCGAGATGCTTCACTCCTTTCTGAATTGTAGTGAGGCATACAACTAGGTCGAGATCAGGTATCTATAGACACTCTTCGTTGAAACGCGCGATGTAGCTTCTAATTGACTCATTATCCTTTTGCACGACATTCAAAAGGCTCAACATGGACTTCAGGCACTTCTTACTAGTAATGAAATGAGTAGTAAAAATGTCGGCAAATTGAGCCCAGCTCTGGATCAAGCCTGGTGCTATGTTTCTATACCATGATCTGGCTAACCCTCTAAAGGTGGTGGAGAAGGCCACGCACATGCTCACCTCATCTACCCCCGACAAGGAGCATTTGAGACTAGAATGCATCAACGTGGTCGTCAGGATCGAACTTCCCATCGTACGTCTCCATCGTGGGTGTCTTGAAGTCTTTTGGCCTCGGGGCCGCAAGGATCTCTAGCACCAGGGGGGAGGGTCGGCTGCGCAGCTACTGAGCTCACTTCCTCCCTCAACCTACTTGGTTCTGGAAGGATGTTACTCTTTGGCAGACTATTTTTCACTATTGTTTGGCGGACTTTGTCGCAACGTCACTTCTTTAGTGTTTCGGCGTTGGTGTTGTTTACTTCAGTGTTGTCAGGCACCTCGACTCTGGTGTGCTATCGTTCTCGGATACTGTCGCGCGGAGGAAGTTGGTTCATGTTGCTCATATCGTCCCTATCACAGACGATATGCTGGTCATTACGGGGGGGGCAGAGGGATCTCGGTGTGAGCCCGCAACTCATACCCCGGGCTAGTGGTTGTTGTTCTGGAGGTCACGGTTCTCAAGGTGTGAGTGTTGTTGCTGATTGGTCTTGGTTCGCATACTATTCTTAGGCCGGTTTCTTGGATTTTCCCCCTAAGATGGTGGGGGCGTGCGCTGACCCTCAACTCTGTCCCGAGGTAGGGTCTGGACTCGTGAAGGTGTTGGGACCCGAGATGCTTCTACACCCCGGGGAGGAGATCAGCGTATGCCTTGCGGGTGCTGACTCTGATTCTGGTTGGGCTGTGGTAGCGGAGGGAACTGCTGCGAATATTGTTGCTGGTATTGCTGGTAGAGGTAAGTATTATTGGAACTGATGATACTGATGCATCTGTTGCATCTGAAGCTGCATAACTTGGGCGCTCTGGACCAGTGGAGCACAGAGGGACCACAGAGGGCTCCTTGATGGAGAAGGTAATGGTCTGGGCAGTGGAGCGTGCAATGGTTGAGTAGTAAAGGTCTGATTCACTTGACCTCCCGAGATGGTCAGGGGAATAATGATCTGGCCGATGGTTATTGAGGGCTCCTCAAAGTGAATGGTAGTGTGGTCTTGGCCCTAGTAACACTCATGTCAATGGCCTTGCCGGTATTGCTTGATGATGCCATCGAGTACAGTAGAAATTGAGAGTGAGTAGGGACTTGGCTTTTATGTAGCGGTTCCCACAGACGGCGCCAAATGATGGTGCATGAGTTGGATGCTCCTAGCTAGAGAGTACTGTCGATGTCACTTACTTAGTAGGATGATCAATTTGCAAGACAAACAAATCAGAGAACCCGGGGGTGGCTAACCCAACGAGGTCGCTCTGATGCTTAAGTTAGTATTCGGATGTGCGAGCTAGAGATTGAATTCTAGAGAGCTAGAGAGCAAATAGGCATGCGCGTACCTCGAATTCTAGAGAGCTAGAGAGCTAGAGAGCTAGAGAGCTAGACATTGAGTTCATCTCAGCTCTCATGGCCTCCACCCACTTCTGGAAATCTATGTCCAACATAGCTTCTGCATAAGTCATGGGATCCTCCTCACTAGTCAAGGTTTCCACCAGGTAACTATCCTGGTCATAACCATAACGGACTGGTGGCATGGATACCCGAGTGGATCTTCTAGGTTGGTCACTACTTGGAATTTGTGGGACATCTCCCACTGCTCCTGAGCTCTCATCATCAAGAACTATTTCTTGACGATGGGTGTCTAGGATGTAATCGATTTCCAAGAATTGTGCATTTCGGCTGCAGAACACCTTCTGCTCTCTTGGGTCATAGAATAGGTAACCCACAGAGCCTTTTGGGTAGCCTACAAATAGGCAACAACTGGTATTGGATTCCAACTTGTCTGCACTTGTTTTTTTAACGTGTGCTGGACAACCCCAAATCTTCAAATGTCTAACACTTGGTTTCTTTCCAGTCCAAAGTTCATATGGAGTGTTTGGAACCCGATTCAGCACGTAAATCGCAGTCTCTAATTCGTTACCCCAAAAGGATGTGGGTAATTCTAAGTGTATGAGAAGTGACCGGACCATATCTAATAAGGTCATATTCCTCCTCTTTGAAACACCGTTAAGTTGTGGTGCAGCAGGATGAGCCAATTGTGATACTATCCCACTGTCCTTTAGGTAGTCCCTGAATTCGTCAGAGAGATACTCACCACATCGATCTGATTGAAGGGCTTTAATTTCTCTCCCTAACTGTTTCTTGACCTTTTGTCTGAACTCTTTGAACTTTTCAAAGGATTCAGACTTGTGTCTCATTAGGTACACGTAACCATATCGTGAGAAATCATCTGTAAAGGAGATGGAATACACGTGTTGATTCCGTGTCCTAACATTCAGGGGACCACATACATCAGTATGTATAAGGTCAAGTGTGCCTGTACATCTTTCAGGCTTACCGTTAAATGGCCGTTTCGTCATCTTACCTTGTAGGCAAGGCTCACAAGTGGGAAGATCTTCTACAGTTAGAAAATCCAAAGGACCATCCTTTACCAACATTGTGATTCGGTCAACACCGATATGGCTAAGTCAGTAATGCCACAAGCACGTGGGGTTAACTGTATCACGGACTCTTTTCTTAGGGATTTCAGCCAACGTAGTTTCGGTTATGTTAGTTTCTAGAGAAGGATGTAGAACATAGAGACCATTCTCCAGTTATTCGTATGCGATGAATATGTTGTTTCTTTTAATAGTAATCGTATTACTAAAGAAGACAGAATAACCATCTGCACACAGTTTTGAGACAGAAATCAAATTTCTTCTTAAATTTTGTACATAAAGACAATCTTTCAGTACAATAGTTCATTCTCTAAAAATTAACTCCACGGTTTCTATGGCCGCGGCTGCAACACTTGCAGAAGTCCCCAAGTATAGCGTAACTTCTCCTTCACTCAGCCTTCTGCTTACCTTGAACCCCTGCAGTGAATTACACGCGTAAGTTGAAGCCCTGGAGTCAATACACCAGGACGCAGAAGCAACCAATAAATTGTTTTCTATAACACAAGATTCGAAATTACCTTTCTTGGATTCCAGGTAGGCAGGACAGCTCCTTTTCCAGTGGCCAGTCTTCTTACAGAAGTGACAGGCATCCGATGCTTTATCTTTCTTCTGCTTCTTACCCTTAGTGGCTTTTTTCTGAGGTTTCTTTGCCTTCCTCTTTCTCTTGCCTGTCTTGCTAGCTTCAACAAGCATAGCTATAGGCTCATCCTTTTTAATCAGTTCTTCTGCTCGTTGCAACATATTGCTGAGCTCTTGCAAGCTGACATTTAGCTTGTTCATGTTATAGTTCATGATGAACAGATTAAAGGAAGGAGGCAAAGAATTGAGGATAGCGTCTATCTAAGTCGCAAGGTCCAGCCTGGATCCAAGAGCCTCCAGTTCGTTGATGTAACCCATCATCTGAAGACAATGGTCGTGAACTTGTTGGCCCTTGGACAATGGTCGATCAGATCGAACTTGCCGAGTAGAACGATTCTGCTCTTCGTACATCATCTTGAGACTGTCCAATATGTCCTTGGCAAGTTCGATCTGATCGAACTGCCTCTGTATTGGATTGTCCAAGGAGGCAATGATGTAACACCGGGCAAGGGTTTTTTAGCCACTTTGTCCAACTTCTCAGAAGTTAGGACCAGCATAAGGTTCCTGTACCAGTCGGCATAGTTTGGGCCTTTCAGATTGTTGCCATCAAGAAGCTTTGCAAATTGTCCATTTGCCATTTTTTGATAAAAGAGCAAACATCAGTCTACAACCTAATTTGATTCATGTTCATTACATAGATATGGCTTTTAATTTACGTTCCATTCACATTTATTCATCTCTGAGATTTCCCTCCCTGCTCAATGACAGAGACTGTGAGTTGTCTCTAGAAATGTGGGAAATCACATAGGGTGCATGGAGCCAACTGTTTCAGCTGCATAACCCCACCACCTTTCTATGAAGGATCATATCCACTCATCATATAAGTTTTCCCTTTGGCCTCTGTCAGGCAAGGTTCAGAGTCGTTTTCAGGTAAACCTTTCTGTCTAGTGAGTGCTTACCCATCATATTCGTGAACGCCAAGGTACCGTGAGAGAGTTCCCATTTTCTGGTGAAGCCCCTCCCACATCGGTCTATGACGCCCCTATCATCTTATGAAACACTCAGACAAGCACAACAACAAATGGATAGCCCATTTTCTGGTGCCTTTCCTCATTACTGAAGGACCCATCCTCATGCTAATGATGGAAGGCCTTTAGAGAGTTCATCATATGAATCTCCCTATCACATGCACTCATATTAGTCGGAGGGAACAGTAAATTACACCCTAGTTTGATCTAGGTCAAACCAAAGTGGCTCCTACTGACTTTCATGAAGCCAGATTTTGGTGGGCCCAAATCGGCTAGGGTTTCGCACGTAACCTCTCCATGAGGTGTGGGGCCCACCACTGAGGGAGGTCATCCAATGACCAAAAGGGACACCATGACAATGATGTGCATTCAGCCATGGTGTGCACAAGAGCCACTATCGATTCAGCATGGGCCAAGCACTTATGGCCCATGTACGTAGCACATCACACATCCACACATCACATGCAAGGATAAATTGATCCAATCAATTAAATATCTGTAAAGCCCATTTGAAGCCTATTTTTAATCCATAATATTAACCATTACTATTATCTAGGTATATGGGCCGAATTAGGGTTGATGGGTTCGGCCCATATAGCTTTATTTGTTAAGTGGGCTTTTAGCAGTTTTAACTATTTAAAATTGGGCTTTTACAGGTTGGGCTGAATTAAGCATTCAATTAATTATCAATCCTCAAGCCCATTTTGGGAAAAAATTAGGGCTGACATTCAGCCTTGATCGAACCCTAGATTCGGTCCAAACAATTTGAACCAATCTTGGTTCGAATGGGTATAGGGTTTGATCTTTAATTAAATCTTTAATTCAAGAAAATAATATGAAATTAAATACTGATAAAAGAAAATCAAGAATCAGTCAAACAGGGCTGTTCGCACAATCCATCCTACAAAACAGAGGTTAGATCACAGTTTGCAGTTTCATAAACTGCAAATCGCAGATTGCGATTCTCCCATCTGCGAAATCTCCTTCTCTGCGCCACCATCTTCGATTCAAAATAAAATAAATAGAAAACCTAATTTCTATTAATAATTACATCAAATTGAATACCTATACATTCAGTCTAAAAAATAAAAAAAAAATTATTTTATAGACCAAATGTAATAAAAATAATCCAGAAACTGCAAAATCGCAGGTTCCCTACGCAAATCAAGATTTTGATCTCCTTTTGTATGAACAACCCATAAATCAAGAAAATCATAAAGAACAATTCTAAACAATAATCAAATTTATATAAAAATTAATTTCAGATTATTCGCCCATAATTTTGGGAACAATTTCCCAAAACCCTTATCTGCGCAAATCGGGTAGAACGCCTTCTGCCCATTTGCGCAGGTTCAGATCTGAAAAGAATTGGTTCATGATTTAAACCATGGCTCTGATACCACTGAAGGGATGAGAGATCCATCGTATGGACGCCCAAATCTTGCGGAATAAGGTGGGCGAATTTCAAAAAAAATTCTCTCCCTTCAATTGGGAATCGCATTCCCTATTTAGAAAATCATATTTTCAATGAGCAATCTTGAACCATAAACTGAACCAGATCTGAACAAAAGCAATAGGAGAGGATTATACCTGATAAGGAGAAATAATATCTCCCAACGAAGGTGTTCACGCCCAATGAAGGATCCAAAAACTGCTCCCACTGAAGATGGCACAGTGTAAGGTCGAGCAGAATCAACAGTGTTCTCTCCAAGAACCTAATCCTTCGCAAGAAGTAGCAGGATGGCACATGAGCATAGCTTCCTATCAGTCCGTTCACAAGGAACTGATATCAAGATCGAATCTTGATTTCTCCCACTGAAAAGGAGGTCGAACTGGCAAGTGAGGCGGTGACAGGAAGGAGGCGACAAGAGAGAATTTTCGCAGGTATGCTGAATTCTCTCTTCTGTGATTTCAGCTCTCAAGACTTGCAGTGATATGATATTCTTGTGTTATCTTATCTGCAGATTAGATCAGCCTTCTCCTAATCTCATTAGGAGGTTTCCATATCTGAATCACATTCAGATATGGACTCTCCTATCTGCTCATCCATCCCAGAATTTGCCCCATATTTAACTAATTAAAATAACCCAGTTCGAAATGGGCTTTAGGCCCATTGAGGTCATGTGCTCACTTAGCCTTCCTAACTGCTGCCCAGTCGGGCTTCCTTGTATGGCGTGGGACCCAAGCATTGATCTACACATCAACCACATGGGTTCAGCCTAGCCTTTGTTACAAGACATGGCCGAATACACTGTTATGGACATTGCACCCCCTGAAACCCATCACATGGGCTCTATGGGCCCAACACTTACCCTAAGTGGTCCCTGGGCCAAGCCACCTTGTAACACCCAGGGACTGTGGGCAGATGCAAGATTAGCCCATCAGGTATTATCCTCAATGGTTTTACACTTAACCTCTCAGCCCATAATGATCAAACATTGCCCGACAAGAGAGGACCTCTCCCTCGGCTGCAAGGAACAGTGTTGCACTCTCTGCTTATATGGATCCTGGGAATTAAAACCTTTTGCAAACATTTTGGAAACCATAACATATATATACTTTTATATCTCATATAAAATATATTTTGCAAAAACAAATCTCAATGATTGAAATCAGCTGTCGGCAGTCTTGGTTTCCATCAGTGAGAGTGCATCCCCGATCATTACCTTTGTCCGACAAAGGGGCTGATCCTGTCACTATGATCACCCACTCAGATGAATTCTCAGATTGTCCCAACATACCCAGGTTTTCCCCCGCTAAGGATCTCACTGATTGGTACATCAAAGACAGCCCAATCCGACACCTAGTGCAGTATCATAATCGAGTCTAGGGGTCGGGTGTAACTTTCCAGTTTTGCCCATTAATCTCCAAGGTTTAGGGCAATACTAGAAATATGATCCGGTTGAAAGATTCAATTAATCCTACATTGCATGTGCCTAGGGTCTCACCCTGGCAGCTGAGACAGGTCACCCCAATTGACTTGGTGGCACATCAGTGTCAGCCTTATCAGGATAGGTCTCCCCAGACCGACCCACTGGCTGTGAACATTCTAAACTAACACGAGTCTCATTATGTGTCTAGTTTAAGGGGATTTCACAGAAACACACCAAAGGAACATGAATCAAATATGTACTTTATTCATTTACAATAAACTCATAATGTACATCATTCTGATTGAAGCTAAGGGCATACAAAAACTGTCTAACATAACTAATCTAATCATACATTGTGCCTCTCAATTAAGTCTCTGGTTAACAATTATACATTAGAAAAGATTTTGCTACTGAGTCACTTACAACTTCTCATCAAACTAATAGAAAATAACCCAAGAGAAATCTGATAACCCAAGAGCAGTTGTTCATGAACTAGTAATTATGCAACACTAAGAAGATGAACAAAGGCTCAATAGTTGTTCTTGAACTAGTAAAAAATACAATCTAGAAGCAAACTAATTGTTCATAGCGTCAAAAATAGTTATTCAAACTACGAGAGATTATAATCACTCCAATTAGAAGTTTTGGCTTCACGAACCAAGTAAAAATCAGTCCAATAAGAATTTGAAATGTTTGAAAGGAAAAGAAAAATGAAATGGGAAAAATCTTGAACTTGGTAATGGTCATCGGTGCCATAGCTTGCATGTGAAAAAAATAAAAAACCCCAACGGAGGAAGCTCTCGTACTGTCATTGGAATCTATTCTGGCCGGTGAGATCGCTGGCTTCTGGGGAGAGCACTTCAACCGATGGAGGGCGCTAGGGTTTCATTCTTTCGTTGTCACCTGGCGGAGAGAAAAGAGGAGAGGCAGAGGCTTTGGGGACACGTGGCATCATCACGTTTTGTGAGGATGTTTTGAGGCGCCAGGCTGCGAGGAGCAGATCCGGACTCATTTATATGTTGTTCCCAAATGCACGGCTGAGATGTAATTAAGTGGTGGTGTGAGAGCAGATCATCCGGTCTCATGAAGTTCCGATTTGATCCTCACACCGTGATCAAATTTGGTCCGTAGGCTGTGAGAAGGGTGTGAGCACGGTTCCGTGAGATCAAATCCGAACTCCCTCAATGGGAACATCTCCCTTGAATTGGGAACATTTCCCTTGAATAAAAACCAATAAATACGGGAGATGTTCCAAATGTATAATAGGATGTGTCTGTGAGGCGCCAAGTACTAAACCACTGAAGTTGTTTTATCTTTGGATTTGAACTTTGGGTTGACCGTGAACGAGCAAGGTGGACCCATGGTACCATACCGATAGGAGAGAAGAAGGAAGAAGGAAGAAGAGAAGAGGCAACTGGAATGAGGAAGTCAGGAACAGGAGTAAAGAAAACAAAACAGTCTCTGTCCAACTCTCCAGTCTCCCTCCTTTTTCCTGCGACGATATCAGGCAAATGTATTTCCATTTTTTTTTTAAATTTTTCTGCGTTTCTTTATCTGTATTGAAATGATATGTTTCTGTTAGTTTCTTCTGCCGTGGGTATCAAATATGCGACAAGAGCGATTACAGTACTTTAATGATCTTGTTTTGACAACCGGATTGGTATATCTGTGACTGTAAACAAGTAGACTTGCTTAGGTTGGTTCTCTGTTTTGAGTATTTATTATCGATTGCCATATCTTTGGCTCAGTTTTAGTTATGGATTTGCTTTGTTTATCGTTGGTAACGAATGCAACTCTCTTGGTTCCTCGGGAGTACTGATGCTGAAGTGTTCTACATTTTTTTCCATTAATCTTTAATAAATGGAAACAACCAAGTCCTTTGTGTAGAAGTTCTCGAATCGTCTTTGCCCCTTTGTATCTCAGACCAAATATCGCAAATCTTATATTGAACCCTTAATCAGATTTCAAGCATATCATACTGAGCAGAGCAGACTAACGCAACAGAGAGTTTTCTTTTTCTTTTTTTTTTTTTTTATTCGTTCTATCTCCACTACACTCTGCAGGGGAAAATTGGAAGTAGAACAGGTAAAGCGTATGTTCATAAAGATTTGGTATCTCAACTGGGTAAAAAACTAAAAATGCATTCTTCCGTTGGGCTGCTCGCTGATGCCTTTATCATTAATATACATATGCGGTGTGGAATCTTATATTAGTTCTAATTACACTTTTTAGCGGAAATTAGGGTTAGAAAGTTCTGAACTATTTGATTTCTATGCTTCTTTACTGTTAGAATAAGGAGAAAATAAGGCCTATTGAATTTCCAGTAATCTAATGGAATCTTGTTGGAATAAGAGTGCACATAAAGTAAGAAAATGGGAAAAAAATAGAAACCTAGATCCAACCTGAACAAAACGATCTCTTCAGAATCAGAGCATACTAACTCTACTAACAAGACAATGAGAAACATTTACATAATTATTGATAGACGAAAATATGGATCTACAACTCACATAGATAATGGTCATCCTTGATAAGCGTGCCATCTGAAGCAAATGGGAAATGTCACCATAAACTTTTGTAATTTGTAGCTAAAGTGCATGGGTAGCACCAAGAAATCTAAATCCCTTTTTTGTAGTATATGGAAGTGTTACCTTTTCTTTTTGCATCTCATCTTCTATGAATTTGTTTCTTATATGGGGCTAATCATAAATTTTGTCGTGCATGCACCACTATGATTTTGTTCTTTGAATTCTTTTAGCTTAAATGATTATTTGTAGATCAGGTTAATCAGTGAATAATTCTTTATAAAACTCCACATCTAAGATTTATCTATAAAGTTCAAAAATGTTTATAGATAAATCTTGGATTTGGAGTGGAATAAAAAAAAAAAAAAGATTTACCTATAAAGTTGTGGTAGATTTATATGCCTTGTCTTACTCAACATTATTAGCATGAGAGTACAACTTTGTTAGTCATTTTTAGGCATCAATCTCATGATTCTCATCCATTTTGGACCATCTCTGTTCCAGCCATCATATTGCCTCTGTACCAAGAATAAACCATTTCAGGCTTCCTTTTCTTTTTTCTGTGATTGGAACACATATTTTTGCCATTATTGTCTGATGATCATTATCATTTGGCAATTTTCATTTGTATGCCTATAATTAAGTCAAAGATAATCACCCTCAAAAAAGAAAAAAGAAAAAAGAACTCGTATTATTTGGAGAATTACAATTCCATGATCATTTTAAAATTATAATATCAATCTTGCAATTCTGTTATTGATCAAAAACATGTCAATCTTGCAATATGGTCCCATCCCTGAATAGCAGAATCAAATAAGTCAAAAAATCATTTAACCAAAGAATCCCTTTTCACTTTTGTGAGGTCGTAAATCCTTATTTTTCCAGAAATCCTGGAGAAACAAATTGAGATACATACAGAAGTTTCCATTTATTTAGTTATGTAGATACATTTTCACTAAGTGATAAAAGATAATTTTCAAGAATTTGACTACCAGACATGTCATGTACATGCGTTATAGACATACCAGTTCTACTATTAAACAAAGGAAAATCTATGATGCCAGAAAGACATGATACCAGGAGTTTTGACCAATCAAAACCCCCTGTTAATTTTGATGAATACCCACCTGATTCGTTACCACTTTTATAATGCCGATTGATTGGTTGTAAGTTTTCCAGTATCATGTCTTTCCCACATTATAGTCAGACCCTTAAACAAAATATAATCTTCCATATAACTTTTTCTCTTGTTCTTTAAACTGTTTTGTTGGAAAAACATGTATCTTTTTCTTTTAGCAATAATTTTGTAGTTACATAGTTGTCATGTAAATCATATTCAAAGAGCATCCTTTTTTACATTGCAAACTTCCACAAGGTAATTTGGCATATTTCACATAATAGATGAAGTAAACTGTATGCAATGATCTGCATTCAGCTTTGTTGAGGTCTATGTTTCTGGTTCTTTTTTATCCAGATGGTAACTTGTTTGAGGTGAAAATATGTCAAAGTTATCCATATGGCAACAAAAGAAAGGGTACAGATACAGGTGGTTGTCAATAAATACAAGGTGAAAACTTGTTCATCTGGAATCTGGAAAATCATCAATTTATGATTTTTTTTCACCATGCATTTTTTTTTTTGAAACTAAAAGAAATTTTTTAATTTTTAACATTAGAAAGGTAATGGGTTTGGTTACTGACTTCACTGCCATGAAATGCAGTAGCATTCTTAAAAATTTGTTCTCAGGGCCAAGTTCTATTTGCTCGCCTGTGACATGTATTATATAATTTCAACTATACTGTCCAGTGAGCACAAAAAAATCATATTTATTCTATAAAATGCAATTTGCATATTTCAGGTGTTATTATGTCCTTTTTTCTAATTTTCACAAAAGCAACAGCCATCAAATGGTAAAAGAATGTGTTGACAAAGATCTGGTTATGAAAACGTGATAGTGAAACAAAAACCTGCACCTATATGAATGGTGCATCATCAACTGCTTATATTACATACTTGAATTCAAAAGTTACCTAACTGCTACTCTGCTAAGACTTCTTTCCCTTTTGTCAGAGATGTTTGACTAGAACCAACTAATTTTGAACTTACATAGAAGACATTATCTCCATAAAGTATTTTCACTTACGGCTCATCTTTTGCAACAAATGAGATCAATGTGTCTACCTTTTGCGCTTGGATTTTAAAGTTGTCACTGATTGAGAATTGCTGTGCCAATTCCGTTTTCTTTGGTTGATGAACCAATTGTTAATTTGTTTTAGCTGTAAGCCTGTCTCCTCCACAAGTTTGGCCTTATCATCTTCCTGTAAATGTCATACAGGTACATGTGTAAACAATTAAACTGGGACTCTAATTACATAAAAGAGTAGAATCATTAGTCCTAATTTAACTGGATGGCAAAAAGCAGGCTTGTCAGTTCAGAGAAGTGCAGATTTTATGAGAAATACATTTTCATTTTAGTGTAAAAAAATGATGTTGTCTTTGCAACATATAATAAGATATACTTTTCCTGTGCCTTTGTGAGGAAAAGGCATTCCTCAGAAGTGTAGGTAAAATAAGAAAACACAGGTAGGTATTCTGCTTTCTGGTACTTGTTTGAACAGGTAGCTATTCGTATGGTTCTTTCGTCTCTGTTTTCTCAGTAAAATTTCACTGCCAAGTGAAATTTAAACTACTTGTTTTTGCTATGCATAGATGGTTCTTAGCTGACATAGTACTTCCTCTTTTTTTTTTTTTGATGAATAGACATAGTACTTCACTTCCTCTTGAAGGTTAACATCCTCAAAATTGATCAAAATAAGGTTAATATCCTCAAAGGTATGGACATCTCTCCAAAATGCTACATAGAATGGTGAATGGGATTAATTTCCAAATTGTATACTTCTTGCACTTAAGTGGCTACCAGACTGCTTAACAAAAAGAAGTGACTGCAAAACAACACTCGAGTAAATAGAAGTCTATCAACCTTGGGAACTAAACAATGCAGCACAAACAGCTCTGCAAAGTGTTTCCATACATGCTCCACACTAAATTAGAGTGAAGAAAAAATTGTTTTCACCTGCCCAGCTTTCTTAGGGATCTGATTAAACTAAAAACTGTTCCATTACTATTACTTATTGTCTTCCTAAATAATAAAAAGAAAATGTTAATGGGGCTTGCAAAGCTTGTCTGCTAGCTACTGATCATTGAGATTCTTCTAGGCCCCAATGTATGTTATAATCCCTTAACTTTGAAAATGTTTAAAACCACTTTCCTTTTCCAAATCAGAAAATGC